>NC_087516.1:22862442-23167536 GCF_963921805.1 Phalacrocorax carbo | reverse complement strand
AGAAAACCAGTCAAACCCAACACAGTAGAATTTAACTACCCTAAGAAAGGCTTCAGACAAGAGAAAGAGAAAGAAGAGAAGCACAAAGACATCTTTTGAATGAAGGTGAATTTAATACTGATTGTGAGTAGACTGGCAATAGCTGAGGATAACGTTCAGAGTTGGGAAAATTTACTGGCTTTTATCAGATACAGTATAACTGTAGGTTGTAAACAAAAATCATAAAGGATTTAGGCTCCAAAACTCCTAGATTCCAGGAATGTGTTCTGCAGAATGGAAGTCAATACTCTGTGACTAATGTTTAGGTTTAAATATTTTACAGAGACTGTTAAGAGCCTTAGAAGTGGATCCAAAATAATTATCTCACTAAGTAAAAAGACACTTAGACCTTGCACTGCCAAGACAGATTAATTTCATCTAACTTTAGAAGGTATATCAAACACGAAGCTTTTTTCCAAGAGGCATAGTAGAGGAAAGGTTTTTCAATCCCTCATGGTTTTGAGATCTATCTTAGAATAGGGTGAACCACTTGCTGGAAGTCCTGCTTTTTCTCTCCTGACTGATGAAGTGATTCTAATAAAGTCATTCTTCACTAATCCTCAGCAAAGGCTGAGGTGAATCTGGGAGATCTCAGTGCATAGCTGCACAGAGCTAACTGGTATGAAAATACTAACAGCATAGACAACCTTCGAATCTTACCATACGGGCATTTTACTTGAGGGTACACTTTAGCCTTGTCTTTAACTATGATCCTAACCTTTTTCTTAAAGGAAAAGGACTAATATTTTTCACAAATGGCTTCATGTGTCCCACTAGACTTGGAGTTGAAGCCCTCACCAAAGAAACAGAAGTTTCAGTCTCATGGTGTTCAGCTCAGTATCTCACCACATTCTAGCCCTCTGGCTATAGAGTGCTCCGAGGTTAGAGGAACATTCTTCAACCTTCCAGTTAAAGCTCTGTTGCTTCTGGATTCTATTATGAAACATGATCCAATTAAGTTTATTTGTGCTGGAAAAAAATGTAGAGGAAACAATTCTTTCCTTGTTATTAGCACACTCATCAAGAAGAATAAAGATCTTAATTCTTCTCTCTATTCCATTAACTCTTCTATATTTTATGTAATGGCTGTTTCATGTGAATTTGTGGACAAGTTATGAAGTTTAGGTTTGGTCTCAAAACAAAACACGTTAAATATTATTCTTTCAGTGATGACTATAGCAGAATTCTTAGAGTTCAAGAGGCATAAAAGTTTACATAAACTACTTACCAAGTTTTTGTCTGAACTATGAAATCCCTGAGCTTCAAGTTCTTAGAAGCTAGGAGAGTATGTAGGAAGAATCATATAAACTTGCCTTTTTTTTTTTTAATACACTTCCTTACGTATCAACTAGCAAACTCCAGTCTACTGTCAGAGTAAGGCTACATGATTAGATGTGGTTTTGCTCTTCCCCATTATAGCTCACAGCTCAGTAAAGGGAGATAATGTTCCTACTTGAACAATAGGAAATTTATGTACTTCTTACATTAAATCAAAATGTTGTGTTTGTTCATTTGCACCTGCTGCTGGACCACTGGTTCCTTCTCTAACACAAAGTATTTTTAATTCTTTTCTGTAGAATAACACATTTTATCATGACTGGTGTGAATGGGAAGAAATCGATTCTGGCTCTGTGTTTTCTTTGGTGAGAAAAGGACTGTAGATATAAAACTAGATGTAATGGCAGTGCCGTAATTGCCCTACTGATACAGAAAACAATAGCTGCACCTGAAGTTTTCAGGAGTGTCATGCTAAGCATGCTGCAAGAAAGTGTATAAGGTGAGGATTGAGACCGCAAAGAGGTCACAAGGAGAAATGTTTGCGTTCTGACTGTGTGTAAGAACTTTGTTACTGTTAGTTGTATAGTTATAGGGTTCTGCTGAACTGTAAGCCAAAATGGAGTTCAAAACTAACTCATTTTAAGTGTTAGCTGAATGACAGTTTTTAGTATCTTAATTGTCAAATCAACTGTATTAATTGAACTGGAGAGTTCAACCAACAATAAACACAGTATTTTTCCTTAGAAACAGGAATCTAACTTCTGCAAACTAGTATAATACAAGATTTAATTATTTAAGAACATAAATGATGAGGATATTGAAAGAACAATAGTACGAGGCATAAAAGATTACAAGACCTAATAAACGTGGAGTTAAGAATTACTTCAACTAGCTGTATACAAACTGGTCAGGTATACCATTCACATAAGACATTTATTCTTTAAAACCTTTTTTCTGATGAATCTTACTCTAGATAGCACAAGGGTAGAAGCAATCTGTAAGCAGCCAAAACTTTTTGAGAAGCTTTAGCAAAAGCACAGAGTGTAATGCAGATGGGCTTGTAAGAGGTAAACTACAAAATTCCAAGGGTCTATGAAGAAAATGATCTCTAAAAATAAAAATAATAAGCTGGAAACTAAAACAAAGCAAATAAAAAACTCCCAGCTTTACATCAGCCTTATATAAGGACTGAAAGGACCCCAAAAGCAAGTCACTTTTAAGACAGATCTTGATAAAATTTAAAACAAAACAAAACAGTAAGTACAGTACAGTTAGAATGGAACTGGATTTAGTAGCCCAGGACACCGTACGGGTTTATGTTTTGCATATAAAGTCTCTGAATAAGGTTGCTATAGTTAAAAAATATGCTGATGGGTGGTTAAAGACAAGGGAAATGCATGGTCTGTGATGGCAAGACCCAGTGGCAATCGTATTGTCTTTAACCATGGCTACACAGCCCCAGTGGCATTTACACAGACCCATCAATGGCAGACACTTATCTTCAGAGAGGTCAGGAATTTCGCCATCTACTACAGTCACAGAGATTTTAGTCTAGTCTTTCATTAGTGTTCATGTCAGAATTATTTTGTGATATGGGTTTTACTTTTTGGATGGAAACTTTTTTTTTTTAACATGACTCACACTTCTCTAATCCATCATACTGCTCTTTACAGCAGTCTCCATCCAGCAAGTCTCAAATGTGCTGGTTTTGGCAGGGGTAAATTTAATTTCATTCATAGTAGCTAGTATGGGGCTAGGCTTTGGATTTGTGCTGGAAACAGTGTTGCTAATACAGGGTTGTTTTCATTACTGCTGAGCAGGGCTTTCACAGGGTCAAGGCCTTTTCTGCTTCTCACCCCACCCCACCAGCGAGTGGGCTGGGGGTGCACAAGAAGCTGGGAAGGGACACAGCTGGGACAGCTGACCCCAGCTGTCCACACCCTATGATGTCATGCTTTGTATATAAAGCTGGGGGAAGACAAAGGAAGGGGGGACATTCGGAGTTAAGGAGTTTGGTATTCCTAAGTAAACATTATGCATGATGGAGCTCTGATTTACTGGAGATGGCTGAACACCTGCCTGCCCATGGGAAGTGGTGAATGAATTCCTTGTTTTGCTTTACTTGAGTGCACAGCTTTTGCTTTACCTATTGAACTGTCTTTATCTCAACCCATGAGCATTCTCACTTTTACCCTTCTGGTTCTCTTCCCCATCCCACTGAGGGGGGAGTGAGCGAGTGACTGTGTGGTGCTTAGTTGCCAGCTGGAGTTAAACCATGTCATCAGAAAAGATATAGACATCTTTTCATGCCAGTTCTGGTTTGCATGCAAGCTTGCAAGCTCTTGCAAGCTTAAAAGGAAACTGTTTAGAATAAATTCCTCAAGACACAACAGCCTAATGTGATTCCACATATACAATATGTAACAAAATCACTGAAATACCTAGGGATAGCACCACCTGAACCTCCTAAGGTCTGAATATATGATCCAAAGTGTTTAGAAAAAGAGCTAAGATATTCACTGCTAAACTGAAGAACTTCATCAAGTCTTTGAAGCTATCCTTTCTTGCCGCAATTTCCCTAGTACTATTACCTTACAAACTTTGCTATGACTTCTGAAAGTCATACTACTCTTAGTGTCTTATTTCCTTTTCTTTAATGTCCCCTAATCTTAACAGTTCACAGTATCCTACTCCTCTTTCTGACAAGCTCCAAAATACTTCCTTTGAACTTTGCTTCCTTTACTTTCTTTCTGAGAGGCTCCAGGCAATTTGTCACAAGGCAATGAACCCCAGTTAACACCCTGTATTCCAGTACTTGTACATCATGTTGCAA
This sequence comes from Phalacrocorax carbo, assembly GCF_963921805.1. Classification (NCBI taxonomy): domain Eukaryota; kingdom Metazoa; phylum Chordata; class Aves; order Suliformes; family Phalacrocoracidae; genus Phalacrocorax; species Phalacrocorax carbo. The sequence goes on along the minus strand of NC_087516.1, from coordinate 23,163,386 downwards.
CCCAGTAATTTCAGTGGTTTTTTCAGGTAGATATCTGTGTCCAATTTAAATTCTACTTGCCTAAGGCCTTTCCCTATTTGAACTGCCCTAAGCTTTCAAACCTGTACAAGTGACATTTTATCATTTAACCTTGACCCATATCTTATTTCATATAATTTAAGTGAATGGTTCTTATAATACCAACATTCATTCTCTAATGAATATATAAATAAATTATAAGTCCTTAAATGCTGTAAGTTACAATACTGAATTGCTGGATGCGACAGGATAGCTACAAGACTTGCCCTTAATTCCTATGCTCTGGCAAAGAAGGAATTCCGAAAAAATGCTATGAGACTGAAAACACAAGAGGAGTTGTCATTAACATACACAATGCAGGCAGGTAGTAGAGAACTCCTTTAAGTTTAACTAAAATAATGCACTCAAGTTTTTTAAACGTAGTAACTTTTCCCAGCATACCTCTCCTTCCTGTCTTTTTTTGTTCCCCTTTATCAGTCAGGCTTACAAGGCTTTTTAGCTTTTCCCCACAGTTTCCACATCTGAAGATTAAGATCTTCCACCTGAAAAGTTGCGTCACATTTTTTTTCACCATTATCCCACCTTCTGTTTTTACTATAAACATTTCCTGATCTCTTATTAAAAAGTGTCACTGACCACAAAAAAGATCCTCTGTATTATACTATGCTGTTGGTGACAAGCAGAATCTTGTCAGTCTTCATGTATCAAAAGCAGTGATTCTTAGACTAGCTTGACTTGCTTTTGTGACCTTATTAATTATAAACCTTAAATATAAAATATTTGCTGCAAGTAAGTCAATCTTATATGATCCTGAAGTGAGACTACTATCCTGAAAGTTCAGCTAATATAGCAGTTGGGAGTTTTTACATTTGATTTAATTTATTTATTCAAGATGTTATTCTTTTGCCATTGTGAAGTGAAGTGGTATGAAGATTCTGACCTTGGAACACAGTAAAATGAAACACCGAATGTCCTGATGTACACTTCCAAGTGTATAAACCTGCTGGTAAAGCGCTTGAGAGACACTGCTGTTAAACTAGATATGATACTCTTTTATTTTGCCATTAGAAGAGCTCTTTAGAAAGCTATATTCCTAAGCCCATCTCAAGCTATTTTGGGATTATATTGATTATAGAGACACTGATATGTTTCTACATGTTCTTTGCCAAAAACTTAATGTAATATTTGAATAGCTACAGAATTTACTTTAAAAAAAAATCTATATAAATAAAGGTATATGGCCATCTAGCTTCTTCTAGCTTTATAATATCTACATAAAAACAACCTTTGAAGATATATAGCCTGCCTTTAAGTTTAACAGCTATGAGATTTTACATTCCTCTTTCTTGATGTTTGCAAGGACTGTGTTCTTTGTAGGCCTCCTCTTTTATGCCAGTTTCATAAAACTGATATTTCCCATAAAAGATTCAAACTGTGTCCTGATTGGTAACCTTAATGACACAGAGATCTTTACACTGAGATTTCTAAAAGTAACAGAACATATTTTGATTCTTATTTATCTTGTTTCTCTAGTTCTTTAGAAATATATAAAAGGAAAAGCTACCATCTATACCTCCCCTACATATTAATAAACTAAAGAAAGTGTTCTTTGTGTGAAAAAAAATTGCTTTTGAAACAGCTTTATGATATTGTTTGTCCTTGGTTTTGGATAAATTTGAATGCTTTGGGAGGAAATAATTATATAATGTGGAAGTAATAATAAAATGACAGCTAATAAAGTGACAGTACACAGTGATACTCAAACCTAAAATTAATTATTCTTTTGAACTAAGGAAGACAAAACCATAGTAAATAAAGCCATTTCAGCCTGTAATGGTGGTCACTTCTAGTCCTTTGATGGGTTTAATGGCTTTTAAATGTTCATTTTATGTGGAATTTGTAAAACCATCATAAAATGTAATTAATATAATATTTCCCCACCAGAGAAGAATTTGAAATTTATCTATCTATCTATCTATCTACCTACCTACCTACCTATCTATCTATCTATGTAAGGTAGACCAAAATGTTCTGGAGATTTGATATTTGATCACTCCAAGGAAATTCAGTGTGTTTTCTAAAATTCATGTCCTAAGTAGAACAGCTTCCTGAAGATATTCAGGAAAAATACCTTCCATAATAATTTCTGTGTCAAACCTGCAGTATTAGAGAAGCTAGAACATATCTTTCTGAATAAGTGAATATTGATATAAAGATTTGAAGTGATGAAGAATCCATTTTTTAAATGCCATAATTTTAAAACTTTTTCATTACAATGGTAATATAGCCTATTGAAAACAACTTAGCCTGGAATAAGATTTATCAAGTTAAATTTCAGGGGAATTCACTGAGATCAAATTAGTGAATAATAAATACTAAACTTAAATATGATTCATTTTTTGTTTTTCCTTAACAGAACTTGAACTTAATTCAGCTGAACTCCAGTTTGAAATCCCCAGGAATTTCTCTGTCAGAATTTCAGGCTTTGTCCAGATACACTTTTTTATTGCTAGTATCAAAATTCCATGGCTCTGGAGCACAACTGGACTCATTTTACACAACATATAAAGTAAACTGAACTGTGATGTCTAAATACTCTCACATGTACAGTTGCATGAAAGTTTTGGAGTTAAAACTGAATCCAATCAGAAGTCTATACCTGAAAAGCAAGTCTCTGAGGTTCAAAGCAATTTCTTCCCTGGGACTGCAAATTTAACCTTCTCCTTGGGCTTATGAAGTATTTTCATGGGAAAGCATTTTTTTTAATATATATACTTTACTATCCTTTATTTTACTGCACCACCATGAAGCTGTATACTTTTTTGAGCATGCATAATTTTATTTAAGTATATACATGGTACTTCTTCAGTAAAATGTTGATCCTCCTATTTAACCCTGGTGTCCAAACACAGTAAAAACAAAAATTCTCTGTCCCCTAAAAGCCTACTTCTTCCAATCTGATCAATGATCAATCTACATGAATGATTCAGTTTTTAACTAAATATCAGGTGAAAAACTCTGACAGGAAATAGCTAGTAGTCTACGCCCCAACAGAGGGAAGGTTCTTCTGGACTTGCACAGTATTGTTACAAAGGTTGGATTTTCCAGTCAGTATCTTACGTGACTATTGAAAATGCATTTTAAGCTAATGTGATGCAAAGTGGTCTCACTAGGAAGTGCAGTTTTCATTCATATAGATTTGCAATCTCATTTACTTGCATAGACTCACTAATCTGATTGTAATCATGTTACTTATCTTTTAATTTTGTGTGTGGCAGATGTACATCAGAAATGACATACAGGTGGGACTATCATATATTAAATCAGTATAATCACATTTAAATATTTCAAGGTTTGCTTTTCTGTACAAAGCTGGTTCTTAAAAAGGCAAACTAAAAAAATCATAACAGGGTCAGCTACATATCTATCTCTAAGCAAAGTTAAAATGTTTTAACATTATAATTGACCTTAAAATAATAAAATTATTGCCCACAATTAAGAATTCTCAGCAGCTGTTTGATTATTTTAAGAATGATTGAAGAATTATAATGTTTATTGAAGCAAATATGTATTCCCCCCATTCAAAGGGAAATTACAGTCTTTAATAAGTTTATATTTATAATTCAATATTTCATCTTAATAGAGATATTACTACGCTCTTTCAGATACATATGCAAAATGCCTAATTAGACTTAATCTCATTTGGCTACAGGTCAAGGGGACTTGGACTTGGCTCAGGAATCCAGGAGAACTATTTAAGTTCCTTGCATGATTTCAGGAGTACCTTAATTTCCTGTAGCATTTTCATGTGTATTGATGATACTTCTGAAGACAGGGGTTCTTGCAGTGGTGGTAAGGTTGTTGCTAATTCATATCAGGTGGGTCTTATAGTGGCAGTAAGGCTGGTAGTACTTCAAGTGATATCATCCCTATATTTTCTGTCAGTCCCTTCTCCATTATCAGTCTTTATGACATTTGCTGGGAGCACCTTATTACTGCCACTAAAATCTCTCATGTCTGGGCCTACTTCTTCAGAATAGTGACACATAATGCTCTAACAACTTACATAGCTTAACCATGTACTTAAGAACATTCTGTGCAATAAATATTTTGTAAAAAATTACATATTTAATAAAATTATTTTGGTAAAAAAGAAATTACATATCCTCCCCAAAAATTAATAAATACATTCAAAATAGCATGCATACAACCTGTGGAGATAAGTCACTTTTAGCGTACCTGAATATCAAAGACTTTATATGCCATTTTCTATATACATGGTTAGGGAGTTGCCAAATCTGACATCAACAGAGCAAGGCTGCCACAGCTTCATGGGTCCAACCAGTAGCATGTATTCCCAGTAGGCACACACATAAACACATGTATACAATACATGTTCACTTGTATACATAGCCAGCCACACTGATCACCACATGCAGGCACATACAGCGCTTGTAGAAACACAGACAACACCTACAGCCTCATCCTGTTCCCTTCTCTGTCTTATCAGGATAAAGATCTGATAGCAAGAATAGACACAAGCACATAATGCTCACCCCTCGAGCAGCTGGGATCAGATGCTCTGTCTGTCTACTTGCTGCCCATGGATCCCAGTGTCCCCAGTTGGCGGAACCTGGACATTCCACCTCCAAGGCCATAACCCCATGCCAGCTGCTGGTTTTCAGACCTACACACACACATACATGCAATGTTTCCCTCCAGTAAATGGTATTAGATGCACTAGTGCTGGATCCTCCCTCTGCCCCACGGTCCTCCACACAGATATTCATGCACACAAACAGGTCTCCCAATCAACCTCCAGAGCCCACAGCGTCTCCAGCAGTTGACTGTTCCCCCTGGTAGCCAGCATCTCCAGCTGCCTCAGCACACACACACACACATCTGGTCCGAACTACTCACCAGCTAGTCTGACTCGATATTCACTAGCGATCATACACTGACTTATGTACCCACGCTCATCATCACTGCTGGTGACCCAGATACACAGACTCTCTGGCACTCCAGTCACTGGCACTTGGATCTCCTATACACATACATACATGCACAAGAAAGCCCCTCACCCAAGAAAACAGTTAGAAATGGAATTTAATGAGAAGACAGAAGAGACTGTGGTGATGGACTGTAGGTCACTGCCAGGCAAGTGCACTGACCAACACTCTACAAGCAACCAACCTCTCCTATCCCCTTCTTGATGTAGAGAACAAGTCTTATGAGGCACAGCTGAGGGAACAGGGATTGTTTAGCCTGGAGAAAAAGAGACTGAGGGGAGACCTTATTCCTCTCCAAAACTACCTGGAAGGAGGTTGTAGTGAGGTGGGTGCTGGTCTCTTCTCCAAGTTTACTAGTGATAGGACAAGAGGAAATGGTCTCAGGTTGTGGGGAGGTTTAGACTGGATATTCAGAAAAATTTCTTCACTGAATGGGTTGTCAAGCACTGGAACAGGCGGCCCAGAGAAGTGGTTGAGTCACCATCCCTGGAGGTATTTAAGAGACATGTGGATGTGGTGCTTAGGGACATGGTTTAGTGGTGACTTGGCAGTGTTAGGTTTATGGTAGGACTCGATCTTAGGGTCTTTTCTAACCTAAATGACTCTATGATTCTATGGTTCCATTTTTCCATGCTTGCTACTCCCAAAACACCTCAAACACCCTTTCCTTTCCTTTGGTCCTTCCCTAAACATCCTGTTGTGTTGTACAATCTCATGTACAAACTCCCAGGGATGGGCCTCAGAACAGCTCCATGAGGGTCTAATTTGGGTTTTTGCATGCCATTGCTCCTCCATGCTCCTGTGTGTGTGGAGATGAACTTTTAATCACATAACTGGGCACAGATCACTCAGCTATACTGTGAAATGACAAACTAAATTCTTGACTGTAGCTATCCATCACCAGATGAAAATGAATACTGAATCCATCTATTTGTAACCTGTCTCAGAATCTTGACAAAGATATCTTAAACAAGCATCTGATTCCTGTGCTGAGTGTTGTCCATGATCATTGGATATGCTTTTCCTACTGAGTCCAGTTTTTAACTAGTTTATACAAGAACAGATATTTTAATCACTTTCTTGGAGTAAAGCTGCACAAATCTTGCAATGACAATTTCATGTTCCTCTTCACCTTCTTTTTACCTCTTCCTTATCTTAATACTCTTGGTAAGATCAAAGTCCTACAACAAAGAAGAATCATCAAACCTAGTAGAAAAGTCACAATATTATGTGCTTTTGTCTAAATTTTTTTGTGTTGCAATAAGAGAAATCATACTATATTATTAATTAATAATCTAAACTAGTATAAAAGAACATTCACCCAGAAAATACAGGTAAATAAAAATACATATTCAGTCACAAAAATTATAAGTATTTATATACAGAGCAAGTTAGAAAACAACGTTAATTAACCTAGGTCTGTATTACAAGCTAAAGTTAGCATAGTTATGTCAGTCAAACAGAATGTAGTCAGACATCATGCTACAACTGACATGCAGGTGGGAGACTCCTGTTACAGTTATGGTCTCCAGCTGCTCATTATTACCCTTTTGCCAGCAGAACTGGGAGTGCAGTAACCTCCAGCAGAGTGGTTCCTGTAATTGCTCCCTCATCTTCTTCAGGCAAAATCACCCAGGTAAGCACAAGCAATTTAAATAGTTGGCTTGAGGGTAAGGACAGATATCCTCTTTCAGGTCTAGCTGTGCTGATGTTTGTTGTTCCTAGCCTTTCTGTGCTGGAGTCAACGCCACTCAGAATGCCCAACCAAGCTGTAGGTGTCTCAGGACTACTTCTGAGACAAGCTAGCTGAGACCTACATGCACACTGTTTAAGCTCAGTTGTTAACCTGATGGTAGCAGATTCTGTGGTAGCCTCTATTATAAGTAGCCTGGTGTGTTTTTCTGTATCATTTGGAAACTTGACTGGCTTTCCTCTGAATGTGGATTAGACAGAATCTGCCAGAAATACTTTACCAGCTGAGCTGTGGAAAAGAATAAGCTCCAGCCAGTGAAAAAGGGACAGATAACTGCCACTGCTATATCAGCACCTGCAGAGGTGCTGTTTATAGCTTTAGGCAGTTAAGAGGGGCAAGAGATGTGATCTCTGATTGACAGAGTCTTCTTCACAAGTGAAGAGGCTTTACAGGCACCATTATAAGGCTGCATTAATTCTGTTTGAGCTGCATGTTAGAAAGACACTCTATACTTGAACAAAACATGTTTTTTCATCCACATTAGTTTCATGCTGCCAGTAAAATATTTCATATTGCATCAGATCTCAGGTTCTAAATGCACTACCCAAACAAATGCCCCAACTAAAAGAAAACTGCAGTAAAAGCAATATATAAGAAGATACTTTTACTTACGTTCTGTCAGCTGGTATCAAACCTGAGACTTATCTAATTTAGTGCAATTAAATGTGAGGATATTAGGAAGCAGACTGGAAATATTGCTGAACTTGCTTATTCAAAACACAAATCTTCCATCCTATTAAAATCCAGACTTTTCAGAATGTATGAAACAAATATTCAGCTTGTTGTGCTTCTAAAGCGAGGAAAATGATCTTATGGATAAATCTAACCTCTATTGTATTAAATACAAGAAAACATCTTAGAAAATAAAATCTGTATTTTAGTATTTGTGACACACTTTTGTTAGAACTGAGTGTATTATAAATATATTAGCTATAAATATTGTGTTCATTCTGTAGCTGTGTTAAAACTGCTGCTAGGCAGCAGTGTTACCTTGCTCTGAAGCGATTTAGCAAAATAGACCTTTTACTCAAGCCTCTTCCTGCCACACAGTAAGGAGGGGCTGGACAGAGGCTCAGAGCTCAGCTGCAGTGCACACATAGTAGAAGAGCAGTCCCTTTTGCCAATGTCTTTCTGCCATGGTAGGCCAATGTGTTATCACAGTACACTTTCTGCATGTGTCAGTGATACAAAGAGGCTGTGACTGCAGTCAGTGATTCTTTGAATGAAATGAACATAATTCAATAAAATGTACTGAACTTCTCTGCAGCATGATTCCAAAAAAAATGTAACAAAGTTACGTGAGCTTAAGTGAGCTAATAAAGAGGCAACATGAATACAGTAGGGAGGTCTTTACAATGATCAAGCAACCTTGTGCTAGGGTTGTTGGCAGAAACTTAAGCTGATCTCTTCATTGATAGTTATGGTACTTACATGAGTGAAATCAAGCTGGTACTTGTAGATTAACATGCATGGTAATCACAGAGTCATTTTGTCATATAGAAATACTCTAATTTTTTAAGTTTCCCTGCAGTGGCATTAACTCTGGCAGATTCTACTTTTACTGGTGCTCATGTCCCCTCTACAATATAAACATAAAGTAAATCAATAATATATTGATTAGCATTAATGCATTTCTCCAATAGCTTCAAGAATCATAAATGGAGTCAGGGCAGGGAATAAAAGTCCTTAAAGATAAGCTACAGTAAAAGCTTCAATCTTAAATGCTGAAAAATTTGCTGAGATATTTAGTTCCATATACCATGGCTAGTTCCATGAGTAGCAGATTAACTTTTATGTTTATTACTGCAACTTCTCCTTTAGTCTTTCTGATGCTAATCTTAGCTCTTTAATCTATTCAAATCACAGATGCTAAAATTACCTTCCTCATCTCTCATGTCTTCTGTTACACATCAGTGAAGAGTCCAGGTACTGATGCCCTCTTCCACAGTGCATTAGATATAAACTCTTCATCTTCTTCAAGACCTTATACAATTTAGATCTAACTTTGTTTTACAATACCTCAATCTCTTCTCTGCATTGCCACAGATGAAGGTCTTCTATTCTCTCTCCAAATTCTGCTTCAGATTTTAACGCTGATTCATTTGCACACAGTATACTCCCTGTTCCAAAATTTTTTTATTCAAAACTTTAAAAAAACATAAATTATTTTCTGAAGTTATTAATAATTATAACGATTAGAGAATAGGGGAGAATAAAAAGCAGTGTGGTAAAGGTTCAAGTTATCATTTCTTAAGTTTCTCCTGCTCCTACTGAGAATATAGCATTGCCACATTTTGTGCAGTAAAAACATTCACTGATAATATTAATAAATATTGATAATTATTAATAATTTGTAATACTGTACCTACCATTAATTGTCTTACTCATGGAATACTCTCAAGAAAGCCCCTATTTAGAGAAATGCTTTTCTGATGTAATATGAAAGAGAAACTTATAAATCCAAAATAGATATTTTAGGTTACGTTCTTAAACCTTATTTAGCTGTGTACACTAATGGCCCACTTTTTGTAACAACTGGGTCTTCAGAGTCTTTCACTGGAGTTGCTAGATTCTGGAAAAGAGCTTTCCAAATGGAAAGCCAAAAACACTCAATCTCCTTTCTGAAACTATTTTTCTGTGTATTACATACATGCGGTAACATTAATTGGCTTGCTTATCTGTTAACCCTCTTTGCAGCCCTCAGTACAAAATGTCTCTTGGAACATATTTCAACATTCATTAATTCTGACAATTTATCATCACTACCTCATAGTTAGTGTATCGGTGACAACAAGTCTCACAGAGAACTTCTAAATTATGTCCCCTGGGATGACATTCCGTGGCATACTCAACCTTACTGGTAAGGTCAGTGACACAGATTTGCTTTCAACAATGTAATCTAGGCCAAGAGTGACAGCCAGACTATTCAGCATGACAGAAGTGAGGAAGGTTTGAAAATGCTTTTCATTTGTAAATGACAGAAACAAGCCATACTGGGAATTCCAAACTCTGCCCAGCGAGAAGCATCTTTGAACAGAATGGATCACTACTTCTTGAACTGGTTTAAGAGGTAGAAGGTGAGATGCTAGTGCTTTGGCTCCATCACTCCCTGTATATCTAAGTAGAAAGGTATTCTTACAGAAATTGTTAATGCCTTCCCAATGATTCTGGCATCAATCTATGTATTTATAATCCTTCCATAGGGAAACATTGGTTGCTATTGACAGTCTTTCTAATAGTTTATTTCCTACCCTCCTCTTTAGCAGATGTTTCTTTAAGCCCCATTTGATATTAGAATTGCAATGTCTTCTTTCAGTTGCAAACTTTTTGTAACAGCATATCCACATGTTTAGGTATCAAGTCTTTAAATCATATTAAGAAAATGTAGAGCAAATGTATTCATCAGGTGGAAGATTTCCATATGCTAAAATAACTAGCATTATCTTAACTCATTTACATAGGCATGGATACTCTTGTGATACACTTGTGAGCCTTTAGAAATCAAAAATTAATTAGCATGAAGATAAATGGAAAAAACCCAAAAACATAGAGACTAGAGGATCAGTTACTAGGTCAAAATGGTTTGTGGTCTCCTAGGATTTGTTCCTCAATACAGACCCCAATAAAGCTGAAGGAAGGTAGGGGTCAAACTTTGTTTTGTTTATAATTTTCATTTTCATACAGTTCAAACAGCTATTATCAGCTGTGTGGTTAGAGACTAAGGTCAGATTTTGGCAAATATTAATAGCCAGCTCTGTCTTATTTTGGCACATACATGTTACAAATGGTCAGTAAACTGCATTGGTACCTTACCCCATGGTCTTCCGTGCCCACTGTATTTTGCCTATACCTCGATACTTCTATTTGGTTATGTGATTAAAAGACTCATCTCCGAACACATTAAGGAACTCAGAACAACAATGATAGATGGAAGAAACCCAATAACTCAGGGCAACTGGAGGCCCTGCTCCTGGCGTGGCCCCCTCCCGGAGCTATCAGAGGGGAGGGAAGCATCAGCCCCATGGCCCAGTTGTGGCACCCTTCACAATGAGTCAAGGGAAGGGCATTATGGATCACTGAGGCGTTACTGCCTATATAGCTGTGGGAATCACTATGGAATGATGGGAAGAGCATTTTGGGACTGTACAAGACTTATTATGGGATGTTTAGGGGAGGAAAAAAGCCAGGGAAAGGAACAGATGAAGAGGTGTTGAGAAGGAACAAGCATGGGAAAGTAGATGTATAGGAGGAGAAAGGGACTGGTTATGTGTAAACAGGTGGCTGGTCAGTATGCTTGTCTGGCTGTGCCCTCCACCTGGTCACCAAAGTCTGTCCTGCCTCTAAATTGAACTCCGCTTCTATTTTCTTGGATGAATGACTCTTATGTGTGTGAATATGTGTGCATAGGAGCTCTAAGTGCCAACAAGCAAATTAAGGACCACATGTCGTAGGTAGGGGGATGCGTGTAGGTCCGAGTATTGATAGCTAGAGTTGGGTTGCACGCCTCAGCAGCCTGTCCACCTGGCTACTGGATGGACTGTGTATCTAAGATCAGCTTCTGGAGGGATTCATATTGTATATATGTACACAAATACTTCCGCCCCCATGCACTAACTGGCCTGATCAGCTAGACTGGGTAACATGGTGAGGCCATTGGAGTTGTTGGTGGGAGTTCTCTGTTTTCTGTCTGTTGGTCCATGTGGACTGCTGTTGTGTGCATATGCATGTATGTATTGTGTGTATGTGTACATGTGCACCAACTGGAGACTCAGACTCACTACTGGCTGGACCTGGGAACATGGAGCTGAGGCAGCCTCAATTCTATCAGGCTATCAGATTTGGCAGCTTCTAACAATTACTGCTTTAGTCCTTCTTGTCCTTGCAATTTACTCTTCTCAATGCCATGGGCTTACAGGTTCCCTTGTTCAGCAGCAGCAGAGATAGTAATGGCTTTATCTAACAGAATTAAGGCCTATTTAGATCCCATCTAGGAGAAAAAAAATGTTGTCTTGCTTTTTGCTATAATTGTATAGAGGACGAATATCAACAAAACTATAACAACTGCAAACTTGGCTTCAAAATCCTGCAGCTACTTTTAGGCACTTTATGTAAAGCCTCCAGCTTTCAAGAGAACTTTAAAAAATAAAATAACTAAAACCCCTCACAACGCAAACAAAAAAGAAATCCTCAATGTCATCCATGCCATATATTGAGAAAATTATTTAAATAAATAAATAATTTAATTTGAAAAAGAAGAAAATACATGGACATGGATGTGAACTGTATAAAAAGCATTGAAGATATCCCCTGGTGTTATACGAGCTCTCTTCAAGCAGTCATTGAGTAAGAAGTCTTTGTCACCACAATAATCTCAGTTACGAAAGCTTTTAAGCAAAACAGTAATGACTACTGTGTGATTAAAAAGAATGCAAGGAAATTGTTCTCTCAACACTGAAACAAATTACTTCCTTGCCATCCTGAATTTAGCAATTAAGATTTTTACCACTGAAAAGTGAAGAGAAACAATAATAAAGGTTTTATTCAATCATGGTTAAGAATCAGAATCTTTTGTTTTTCATGCTAAGGTGGTCACAAGCATGATGTTCATGAGAGGTCATGGTAAGGAAATCTGGTCGTGACTGAACATCAATACTTCATTGTGAGGTTTAATATTTTCAAATACCAATACTATCTCATCACAATAATAAAAATAATAGAAGGGCTAGATTCAGTGGAATGCGTAGGCATTCACAAGTCAAATTTCATGATACTTACCTTTCAGGCATTGTCTTACCTAAAATCCCACGTCAGGTGGTTAGGTTCCTCAATGAGAAGAAAGCAAGGTATCTCAAAATGGTAATAATTACCTTAAAAATTATGATAATTACCCAAATAATAACTATGCACTTGCCCAGAAGTTTACTTAAAAGTGGATCATAGATAATACTGCAGAACACTCTGAAATCACGGCTCTCCTCAGCTCTCATGACATGTCTTAGTAGTTCAGATCAGGAAGGTCTGGGCTACAAGTTGGCTAGCTACATGATAAATGCACTAATTTAGAATAGCTCAAAGCACTATCAATGTTAAGAAGATTTCCAGGGAATGTAGGCAAGCATTTGCCACATGGATGCAGATAAAGTAGATGAAGGGTCTTAAAGAGCAGAAGCAGCTCAAAACACATGTCCTTACTTCTGTCAGCTGCAGTCACAGTTCCCATTAGAGACTGGGTAGTTGTGGTTGAGTTTCTGTTCCATTTAAGTGCAAACTCTACCATATTAGCTGAAATCACCATAAGTTGCAAACTTATGCATCGGACTTTGGCCAGAAAGGCACTAGAAGCACAATACCATCAGATCAGTTAGTCAAAGAAGCTGCTCCTTCTTCACTGTTTTTTAGACTGTAACTGCCAACTCTCACATCCAAGATAGGCCTAGCACATGCAAATGCATCAGCCATGGATTCGAATTTGACTTGGCCCATGTGCCACAGCTGAGGTTAATATCAAAGAGACGTCGTTAACAGCATGGTTTAGGAATACCTTTAGGCAACTGAATCAGGACAACAGGAAGGTTCCACCCTTTTTTGCACCTAGTTTTGTAAACTGGATTTTATCAAGAGGATGGGCATTTGGTGTTTACATCCAGTTTTTCAAAGGATTTAACTGTGTCCTTACTTTTAAACTCGGGAGAGGAGAAAAGCAAGCCTACTTCCACCTATTTTTTATGAAATATTTTGGAGATGTACTGGTTTTGGCTTGGATCGAGTTAATTTTCTTTATAGCAGATCACATGAGGCTGTGTTTTAGATTTTTGACCAAAACAGTGCTGATAACACACTAATATTTTAGCTCTTGCTGAACAGTGTTTGCACAGCATCAAGGCCTTCTCTGTTTCTTACCCTGTTCCCACAGTGAATAGATTGAGAGCAGGGGGGTGTAACAGGTTGGGAGGGGACACAACCAGGCAGATGTCCTGAACTAACCAAACAGATGTTCTATACCATATAATATCATGTCTGGCAATAAAAGGGAGAAGAGGGGGTTTTAGGATGGTTAGCCATCTTTTGTTCAGAAACTTGCTGGGCATCGGTCTGCCCACGGAAGGTGGAGAGTGATTGCCTTTGCATCATTTGTTTTGTTTTGTTTTCTTCTCTCTTCCATTTATCCTTCACCTTTAAAACAATTATTATTATTATTTATTTTATCTTTATGAACAAGTTTTCTTGCTTTTATTCTTACATTCCACTTCCCCCATTCCCCTGGCAGAGGACGAGTGAATGAGTGGCTGTGTGGTGCCACAACAGGAGGATGAAGCATTCTTTCAGCAAATGGAAAACCAGGATTTAGCCCTGCTCTCATTCTCAATGAATTCAGACCAGTCAGTGTCTTTCCTGGGAGATTATGAGATCTCTGCAAGATTATGATTATCAGGTTATGAGCTAACTATGTAAATTCTTTTAGTGTCTCTTTCAATGTTTTACTGTGAGCCCAATCATTTAGATTCTTTCCTATCATTGGTAGTGATGTCAAATTTTTTCCCTGCATAATGAATATCTTCAAATATAGTACTTCTCATGCCATCAAAATTACATGTCATGTTCTTGTCATTTGTTCTGTTTCTTCCAACCTACCCTTTTGCTTTGCTATTACAGACCTAAAAAAACAGCTCAGAAAATGGCAAATGATTATGCTGTTCAAATGCTCTACTAAATAACACTGAAATTTGAAGATGATTGCAAAAAAAAAGAGAATGTAAATCTTCAACAATTTTAGTTAATTAAAGGGGTTTTTTTTCTTTCCAGTAATTATCTGTGATGTTTTTTCTTTTGCTGCTAGTCAGAAAAGAAATTTTATTTTAGTCTGAAAGGTCTATGAAAGTTATAATGAAATTACTTTTTAATTTGAAATTTTCCTCTAGTCTGTATGTACATATTAAATCAGGCAAGTCTTCCCTGTTATTTCTGTTAAGACATACCTCAGTTACTATACATCAATGCACATTTTAATGGTGGAGCCAAACAATAAAAATGTAAACTTCTGACCCTATAGGATCCATACATATATGATTTGGTGTCATATTTTTAAGTATATTCAAGTGTGCCATTTAGGCACCCGTACAGTATTTCCTAATTAAAAATACTTAAGTATCTTAAGAGTCTAACTCTTAATGAAAATAAACTAAAGCATTTTCTTCAATTTAGGGAAAAGTAGAGATTTTTCTCTATTCTTTCCTTAAATGGTCTTAAATATTTTCTGTGTGCCTCTCAGAGTATTCTGGTTCCTCCTTTCAGACAATTTTAAACATTCAAGATACTCTAATATGTTTCTAGCTAACATGGTTTTTTGTCTCCCACCCAAGAATTATCTGAGAGAAACTGGAGAAACTATCTTTCCCACAGAGCACATAATCTTAATTGCTATAGCTGTCTAATTTTAGTGACTGCAGGTCAGTTTGGAAAGAGTTGCGTTCATGGTAACCCCATTTCAGATAGTTATCTCTCTTTTGAGTTTGCTTTTTGTTTGATTGGTTGTTCTGGTTTGGACTGGGGTTTTTTTTAACAATCTATGCCTTAAATGCTTGCTAAATCAAGATTTACTTTAAAACTTATATGCAGAAGTGTACTGGGGCATAGAGGCCCTTAAAACTCTCAGATGAGCAGGTGGTTCCATTTTGAGAAAAAACAAAACAAAACAAAAACCAAACCAAAACACAAAAACCAGGACTGAGTTATTTGTTCTACTAGTAAATAATCATTATTGGTGTTGAAGTTGTGCATGCAAGCTCCACATTTAGAAACTCCAGAGAAAATAGCCCTATTTGAATAACTGTATTTATTTATTTGTAGTAACAAACAGAATGGAACTGTACTAATGCTGTAGTTGCCCATGTTAACTCCTAATACAAAGTATGGAGAGGTATAGATGTTTGAAGTAGGAACTAGGCTGTACGAAAGGAGTTCTGATTGCATTTTGGCACCTGGTCAAGTCGGTCCTGGGAGCTGCTCTCTATCACAGAATCAGAGGGAAGTATTAAAGGAATCACTCATCTGAATACCACCACAGGAACTAGTAACTGTAATTCTATTTAAATCTTAATGACAGCATTTTAATAGACATTTGTTAGTTTGTGAAAGAGTACACTCATCAAACTATAAGAGAGCCCAGGAAGGATTTTATTATCCTTTTTTTTTAACCCAAAGGAAATCCATTTCTCTCTCCTATCCTTTATGTAAAAAAAGACAGGAGGTTAATGCTATTCTAGTGGGTAGGACAGTTAAGTAAAGAAAGAATGACTGTTATCTCTCCTGATATATATTAAATTCTGCAAGTTTCAATGGAGTAAGTCAGAGCACCTGACTGCAGAACCGTTTTATGACTGGATAGGTGTGGAGAAAAAATGTGTTTAAGATGCAGGAGAGGTGCTGCTTATTGGATGTCTGCTCTAATAGATGGGAGTATGCCTTAGCATTTGCCTTGAAGGAAATGAAAGCTACTATAATGATCCTATCTGATATATGGAAAATATGTTCCAAAGAATTTCTATTTCCCTATTAAAATCCAACTTGCGTCTGTTGGGCTAAATGCCTCTATTGACTCTGTCACATTTAAACTACGTAAATGAAAATTGATTTTTACTATGACAACTTTTCCAGCTGTGTCAGCATTCTCCTTAAACATTTTACATGTGTTTGTTGGGAGCATGTTCCCAACAGTTGTTCAAAAGCTTAAAGTTGTCAAACAAAGCCTCCCAGGTTTGTTAAAGATACTTCTTTCACTTGGATTTTTTTTCTAGATGCTGCTGATATTTCTTTAAATATAGAAAAACCAGTTCCAATCAGAATAGTTTCTCAAATTAACTAAAGGACTTAAGCATTTAAAATATGAGTAAGAAGCTCTCCCTTAAAATTGCTTAACTTTCCTAAAGTTGTATTACTAGTAAATGTATTTCTTTACTATTTCAGAAGTTTTTTAAGCTTCTGAAAAATAGCTTATTCATAAAGTAAAACATCTCTTAACAGAAATGCAGTGTCTTTCTGTATGTGACTGTAGGTTTGTTTCAGAGTGTTTGTTTGATTCCCCTTTCTTGCTTGTCCTGTGTGACTAATCACTGAGCAAAGGACAGGAGCAGTTAACTGCTAACTTGTGTTTCCTGTACTCATGTACAAGTGAGGCTTCTTGATCCCTTAATGCCACAAAAAGATATTGATCATTAAATTACTACCTGTAATGGCTGTTAGAGTTGGCTTATGTGTATACTAGAAACTCTAGGGAGAAGAGGGGAGTTCTTACATTAAACAAGTGAGCAGCAAATCTAGGTCTAGCTTTCATCCTATCAATAAAGTTAAGCAGTAGTGAATCAGAACGAGAGTTTCAGTAAGCAAAGCAGAGATTTAAGCAAGAATAACAAGTTTCATTCCTTCTTCTCAGGTAATCTGTTTCCCTATTGTGATTTTTTAAGTAACTGACAATCTCTGCAGACAGGTTTGATTGGAATTCAGGAACACTGGTAGACCATAGGTACAAATGTTAAAGTCGACCTCCCCATGGTCAAGTTAATTAACAGTGCAATTTATCTCTAATGTTGATACACATTTGAGTTGCTTAGGCAGAAGAATATTCAAGTTGTGCCCATAGTCTAAAACTGTGTACTCTTCTACCTATCTCACTGAAGTAATACCACATAGAAGCATGTTCTTGCTAAACACTTAGCGGGTATTAAATGTCTGCAGGCTGATATAATTTTCAGATTTGAGTGTAGAAATACTCTAGAAAGACATGTATGACACCTGCCTTCTAAAGCAGCTTTAGTTATGTATTGCCTCTGCTTGAGGATGACTTACATATTGAGTGACAACTGAAACTTTGAGGTAGCTTGCCATTAAGCCTTTGAAACAGGTTAATGGATAAAGCCTTCTGTGTTCAACGGTTATAGCTGTAATTAGACAACTCACATAGGTGCCACTTGTAATGTCAGAAGCCACACTTGGTTTATACCTTCAATATTGTACTCTAGCAGTCTGGATGCATATCTGCTGGCAGAAAGCTAGCTACAGTAAATTCAAACTGTTGGCACCTAAAGTCATGTGCAAGCTCAGAAATACTTTCTAACCAGCTATTTTTTCAATAGGTCCAAGACAGTGTCCTTAGGGAAAAACCTGATTAAAATACCACTGTTCAAACAGAAGATCTGGTTTAGAATATATGCTTCGCAAATTGACATTCTACCACATGCTGAAGCAGACCTCTTGAGTAACAGGGTCCCTGGCCTTTTAGAAAGCTGTCTACCTCAAAAAGCATAATACTCATAAAGGTATTTGAAATAGGCAATATCAGCCTGTGAACACCTACAGAAAGCTTCTAGTGCAAAAACCAACAACATTTATTGGTTTAAATACAGTGGGATTTTTCCTGCTTTTATGTGGAATTAACTACCTTGACTGAAGTCAGCTTTAAAGAAGCAGCATACTTGGGTATGGTGGGTTTTTTTTTATATATATGTGTGTCTATGTATATATAATTGTATATAGGTGTGTGTGTCTGTATATGTATTTATGTTTAAGTTCTCTAAAGGTACTTGGCATGTGACCTTGAGAAGAGTATAGAAGGATTTAGTTTAGTGAACCCAGATAACCAAAACCCCATTATAAAGTTAGCCAATTATGTTGTGAGTAAACCACATAACGTTGAATTCTGGCAGGGTTACAAAACAGAGTTATTAATGGTATGAGTGACAATAGCAAAAGCATGACTGTTTTACAACAATATATACATAAGAAGAGAATATAACAGAGAATAACTCAGCTAATAAATGGAGGTTAATCTCCTGGAAGATAATCACCTCTCGTCATAACCTAGGAAGCTGCTGTTCAAGTGTAGGCAGTCAAGTAGCTCTAGAGATGACTTAGCAATGGTGCCTTATAGCTTTATACAAATGTCTCAGTTCACTAGGGTCTAGATTAGCCAATTGCTTCTTATTTTTAGTAATTAATACCTAAAATCTATTAGGTTTGAGAACACTGCAGAAATTGCAGCTAGCTCGCTGGTACTAAGTATGCTCTCAGCTTCTAACTTTATATAGCTTTTGTTTCTTATCCAGGTAAATTACTTTAAATCCATAGTCTAAATAAAAGGGTCAGTTGTGGTTTGTCAGTTTTGGTTTTTTGTTTTTTTTTTTTTCCTCCCTCTTATCACTGATGTACCCTTACTGATATTAGTCCAAATGAAGAGAATTAAGCAGGTGTTAACACTCATTTGTCAGTGTCTTACCTTAATGGCAAGGTGACATCCCTAGTGCCTTTAGAAAACATAAAAAAAATAAACTACAATGAACATATATATGTGTGTGTTGCGCTGCTTCTTCAAAGCCAGCTTGTTCAGACAGAATAGTTAACTCCAAGAAATAATAACACAGGGGACCATATAAGGACAAGAACAGTTTATTGGGTTTGTTTTGTTTTTTAACAATACATGATTAACTATCAATCAGGGAACTGTAGATTGAGGATCGATGCCAGCAATACAGCAGAAATGCCAATAGACACAAACTATTCATAAATGACCACAAATTTGTGAACACTCTTTCTTAACAAATCTGCCAAAGTCTTAATGACATGGACACATTCACACAATCACATGCACTCCACTCACAAGTGGGACAAGTGGATTACAACTAGACCCCATCTCTCGGCACAGTGGGGTACCCTACTTGCACAGGCCTGTGTTGGAGATGTGGATGCTCCAGCTGTAAGTGGCAGCCCACTCCCTGCAACTTGCTAGCACACACATAGCTGATGAAGCCCCTCAGGAGGCCAAGTGCCACCCCAGACTCCAAAGTCGTGGGTCCCTATGTACTGTGCCCCATACTGTTAAACTAGGAGCTGGTGCAGACTCCTCATGATATCCCATGGGAAGGTTGCTCTGTCCAGCCTGGGCAAAGGCCAAGACACCCCAGGGAGGCTTCTGGCATAACCAAACCATTTTAAGTGCATTTCTCTCTTCTCACTTATACAAATCTTCATGATTCTTTCATATCTCTTCAAGATGGCTCATCTTTTTTGTTTGTTTTTTTTTTTTCTTACCCAAAATTTTCTTGGTCATTACCTGATTATTGTTTAATCCAACGGTTGTTAATCATCTTCGGTGTTACCAGTGTGGGTTTTCAGTTGGTTGGTTTGGGGTTTTGTTGTTGTTGTTGTTTGTTTTGGTTTTTTATTTTATTTTATTTTATTTTATTTTTTGCAAGTATACTCTCAAACAGCTTTGAGTACTCCACTCATGTACACTGTTTATGTTCACATTCCTATCTTATCAGATATTGTTACCCAGCCTGTTCCTCCACAAAGGTGCTTCTAGGTTATATACACCACGACTTTGTTACAAGAGCAGCCTGAACTCAGGTTGCATACAGATACCATCTGTCTTAGTGAAATATTGAGGTTTGATGACAAAGGACCCTCCAGATCTCTACAGGCAGTTTAAATGACAGAATGACACCATATAACATATATTCAAGCTGTACGTGTATGCATGGTTGTGTAGTAAGCACATTCAAATTCTGTTCTTCCAGGCCCTCTAAATAGTAACACTTGTGGCTTGCATCAATGCAGCATGAGATGAGGTTTAGTGTGTAATTTTTTCCATAGGTTGATATCAAAAATGCACAACTAATTTTTTAAGGTCATCTTCCAGATGTGTTACAAGCAGGAAAAATAACACTTAGAAGCAACTATGTCTTCAGCTGTTGAAAGGGTAGATGCTTGGGGATTTGCTTTCTACAGTTAACTTCATATATAAGTGATTTCTTTTTTAATATTTTTTCCCCTCAGTACCAGCTGTACACACATTTTATTTCTCCTCTGTGCTTTATGACAGCTATGATTATGAACTTATGTAGCCTCAATTTCAGCCATTTTATTTCTATTCAAGATATCTGACTGCATTTTATCAGAGTAATGTGAAGTAAACATAGTAAAGAGGTTTAGGTTATTCTTAAAGACTGGTCTGTGGAAAAATTGTGAATGTAGCATATCTCTTGCCCTGCTTACACCTCTTCTAGATAGATGCTGTATGAAAAGCAAACCTGCAGTATACCAGTATACTTCAAGGTACGTGGGTCTTTGCTGTCTTGAGACAATATTATCTTGTGTCCTATGGCCAGCGCTTACTGGAAGTGTGTGTGTGTGTAAGATGTCTGGTGGGAGTGTACTACTGTAATTTTCTGAGTTCTGATTTATCTGGCTAGCAGAACAGTGGCTGTCATGCACCTTAACCTCCAACAGAAGCCTAAGGCTTTGCAGAGGTATCTCTAATTTCAGCTGCCTAAACACTTTCTAAAATCTAGCCAAAGGGTGAAATTATATGATGCGGCTTGAGCTGAACTCATGGCCCAGATATGTTGAAAGGAGAAAGTTTTTATTCCTGTTCTTTCAACTAGCTCTGTTTGTCTTTCTCTGCAGTAAGTAAATTTTTTTTTTTTTTGGTGGTTTGAGAATTTTTTGTTTGGGTTGTTTTGGTTTGGGGGTGCTTTTTTTTTTTTTTTTGGTAGGTGTGTTTGTGGTTTTTCTGGGTGGTGTAGGGTTTTGGGGAGGGTTGTTTGTTTATTTGTTTGGAGTTTGTTTTGGGTGAGTGGGTTGGGGTTTTTTGTATGTGTGATTTAACTTATCTGGTACAATTGAAAGGGCCAAATGAATGCCAGTGGAAAGGGGAGGAGGGAGCATGGGACTGCTCTTCTGTCAAATAGGTTTAAAGCTGTAAGAAGTACCAACTTTACTATATGTTCTCTGAGAAAAAGCCAGATTTATATGTCCATACACAAGCCCCAGAAATGAAGTCTCAATCCTGAACCAAGGACCCTGTCTACTACTGTAGTATAACAGTGTTTGAGCTATGAAACACTGTGAAGCTATTTTATATTACTGAGCACTAGAAAAACAGGATGTAACTAAAGGAAAAATAACCCATCATGGAGTGTGCCCCTCAACATCCTTTTGCACTAATGTAGTTTTATGGTGTTGGATTCATCTTACAAAACTGTGCTTTTGCACAATAGTTGCTATCATGTGCCTCTGGGCTTTACTGTAACAAATAATTACAAGCATAATAACATAAACCAGACACAGAAGCTTTCATTTTTTTACTCTAGAAATGAAGCAATTTTCTTTGTCATACATCATTTGAAAACATTTTGCCTGCTCTTACTCAGTTCTCATAACTTGAAATAAGAAAGGCATTATTCAAATAGTTTCTATATCTATGTAAACGTTTCATTCTTGTAACTTGATTTTAGTGAACGAAGAACCAGGGTCATTTTTATGTATGTGAGAATGTGAAATTTCAAGGGCAGACATTTGATCAATAGTTAAGCTGCAAAATAATGTGGGGTGAATTCTTTCTTCTGTTGTAATCTCCTTAATATACTTACTCAGTTTATTGTGCATGTGAAAGTCTTAAGAAGCATTGGCATCCTAGTATTGTTATGCATTCACTGAGGGATAGAGAGTGATATGATCAGTCATGGTCACAGATCTTAGTCATGAAAGGGAAGTGTACAGAAGGTGGAAGTGGTAATGGGTTACCTAGGAAGAACATAAAGGTTTTGCCTGAGCAGGCAGGAATAGAGCTAGGAAAACCAAAGCTTAGCTGGATTTGAAACTAGGGAGCAATGTGAAAGGTATTAAAAGTTCCTGTAACTAGCTCAGCAGCAAAAGATAGTGTAAGGAAAATGGGCTACTGCTATTCAGTGGGGCAGGTGAGGTGGTGATGAAGGGAAAAACCAAAGGACTGAAATCCCTCCCACCACTTGATTTCCCTCCCTTCTTCTCTCCTCCTTTCTCCCAGTCCTCCAGCCCTCACTAAACAGGTATGACCCCAGGTCTCTTGGGCCCATTAAACTGCTGGTAGAAGATGAGCAGAAGCTGTTCCTCTACTGTGGAGGAAGATAGCGAGGACCTAGTCCTACTCTGTATACACAAGTGCATGGGACTGGATGGCATGCTTCCAAAGGTGCTGAGGAAGCTGGGTAATGTTGTTAGAGGACATATTTTTTACTATCTTTTTATTATAAAAGATTATAGTTTTTATAAACTTTTATTAAAGTCATGTTGGTAGTCATGAGGAAGTTTGATGACTTTAAAAAGGCAGGTGGCATACCTATCTTCAAGAAGGGCAAGGAGGACTCAACAAGCTACAGGCTGGTCAGCCTGACCTCAGTGTCTGGGTAGATTACAAAGCAATTTACCTGGAAGCCATTTTCAGCCACCTGAAAGACATTGTGATTATTGGGACAGTCAGCATGGGTTTACCAAGGGCAAATTATGTCTGACCACGCTGATAGCCTTCTGTGATGAAATGACTGGATAAATAGAAGAGCAGATCACAGGAAATGCTGTATACCTTATCTTTAGTAAGGCTTTTTACTTAGTTCCTCATGCTGTCTTGATATGCAAGTTGATTAGTTGTGCACTCGATAAATGGATAATAAGTTGCACAGCTGAATAATTGGGCTCAGAGGGTTGTAAAGAGCAATACAAAGTCAAAGTGTTGGTCCATTTCAAGTGGTGATCATCAGAAATATATGAGGTCCATTACCATTGCTAATGACCTGAATGATGGACTCTCAGCAAGTTCATGTACAATACCAAACTGGAAGGAGCAGCTGATTGATTAGAGGATAAGACTGCTACTAAGAGGAACCTCAATAGGTTGGAGAAATATATGAACAGGATCCTCATCAAGTTCAGTAAAAATAAATGCAGATGCCAAGTCCAGCAACTGGGATGAGCTAACGCTCTGCAAAAGTACAATCTAGCACAGACTACAGCTGATGATCCTCATGAACAACAAAATGAGATAAATCAGCATTATGCCCTTACAGCAAAAGCAGACAATACAAACTGGACTGTATAAGGAAGAGTGTACCTCACAGATTAAGGAAACTCTTTGCTTCTGTTCGCTCCTTGTAAGAGCACTTTTTAAATAGTGTCAGGTTTTGGGATCCTCAGTATGAGAAAGACATTGACATACCTGTATGTCCAGTGGAGGATCTTACAGCCACTTAGGGAGCTGGAATGTGTAATGTACAAGAAGCAGCTGAGAAAAAAAAAAAGGTTTATTCAGCCTTAAGAGAAGACAAAGGGAGATCTTGTTATCTGTAACTAGCTAATGGGAGAATATGCAGAAGGCAGAGTGAGATTATTCTTGAAGATGCACAGTCATAGGAGAGGAGGCAATGAATGCTGTTTGGAATGTTGAAAGCTCCAATTAGTTATAAAGAAAAGTATTTTCATAACAAGACAGTTTAAATGTTGGAACAGTTTGCCCAGAGAGCTTGTGGAATCTCCATCTGTTGAAGATACACAAAACTTGACTGGACAAGTTCCTGAGTAATCTCATCTAACTGGCCTAACATTAAGCACAGAGTTGGACCAGATGACTTTCAGAAGGCCAACCTAAGCTACGTAGAATCATAGTTCTAAGTAAGGCAGCTTTGAAGCTCCACTTGGAGAAATGTTGAGAAAATGCTTTGGTCACATAATGAGCAGCTGCGTTCCCATAAATCACGTTGGAAACCAATGTACTTGAATCAGTTTACACTGATGTGTGTACATCTTGTATTTACTAATTTACTCTCACTTGAGATAGGTCTGTTTTATAATTCTGTGCTTAAATATATTTTTAAAGATGGCATTGCCTACTTCATATACTTAAGAAAAGTTTAAATTCTCAAAAACCTATCAAGCTTTGGAAATTTCTCAATTGTTTTAATGTGTGCCCCTTTTAAGTCAATTTTAAAATTTATGATCCCCTCACACATAAATTCAGTGCAGCAATACTGTTTCTAGCTCTTGTCCTGTTGTTTTAAGTAGCATTTTTAAATGTCTTTTGAAGTGTGTTCCACAACTTAGGTATTAGAACGTGCTACTATAAGCCATCTATCAACAAGTTCCCATGGATCTCAGACACCCATAGTGGCCTAACCTCAGATCTGTTCAAGTCTTATGTTCTCACCTGCTTGGTACTACTATTTCTATTACAACATTGTAATAAGAGAAAACCAATTTATCTCTTCATTCTTGAGGTATGATTGTGACAACATAGAATCACAGAATGGTAGGGGTTGGAAGGGACCTCTGGAGATCATCTTGTCCAACCACCCTGCTTGAGCAGGCACACCTAGAGCAGAGGGCACAGGACAGCATCCAGGTGGGTTTTGAATATTTCCAGGGAAGGAGACTCCACAGCCTCCCTGGGCAGCCTGTTCCACTGCTCTGTGACCCTCACAGTAAAAAAGTTTTTCCTCATATTCAGGTAGAACTTCCTGTGTTCCAATTTGTACCCATTGCCCCTTGTCCTGTCATTAGGCACTACCGAAAAGCATGCAGTTCCATCCTCTTGACACCCACCTTTTAGATATAAATATCATTAAGTATTGTTAAGATCCCCCCTCAGTCTTCTCTAGGATAAACAAACCCAGGTGTC
Organism: Phalacrocorax carbo; assembly: GCF_963921805.1. Taxonomy (NCBI): domain Eukaryota; kingdom Metazoa; phylum Chordata; class Aves; order Suliformes; family Phalacrocoracidae; genus Phalacrocorax; species Phalacrocorax carbo. The sequence continues at coordinate 23,138,128 of NC_087516.1, read as the reverse complement.
TCAGCCTTTCCTCATAACAGAGATGCTCCAGTCCCTTGATCATCTTGGTAGTTCTCGGCTGCACTCTCTCCATCAGTTCCCTGTCTTTCTTGAACTGGGGAGCCCAGAACTGGACATAGTACTCCAAATGTTGTCTCACTAGGGCAGAGTAGAGGGGGAGGATAACCTCTCTCGACCTGCTGGCTACACTCCTTTTAATGCACCCCAGGATACCCTTGGCCTCCTGGGACACAAGGGCTGGCTCATGAACAACCTGCTGTCCACCAACACTCCCAGGTCCTTCTCAGCAGAGCTGCTTTCCAGCAGGTCAACACCAGCCTGTACTGGTGCGTGGGGTTGTTCCTCCCCAGGGGCAGGACCTTGAACTTGCTTCTTGTTGAATTTCATGAGGTTCCCCTTGGCCCGGCTCTCCAGCCTGTCCAGGTCTCGCTGGGTGGCAGCACAACCTTCTGGTGTATCAACCACTCCTCCCAGCTTGGTATCACCAGCAAACTTGCTGAGGTTATACTCTGTCCCTTTGTCCAGGTCACTGATGAATATGTTGAACAGCGCTGGACCCAGCACAGACCCCTGGAGAACACTGCTAGTTACAGGCCTCCAAACAGACTCTGCACTGTTGATCATGACCCTCTGACCTCTGCCATTTAGCCAGTTCTCTATCCACCTCACTGTCCACTCATCTAACTCACACTTCCCAAGTTTACCTATGAGGATGATATGGGAGACAGTGTCAAAAACCTCGCTGAAGCTGAGTTAAACAACATCCACTGTTCTCCCTTCATCGACCCAGCCAGTCACGCCATCATAGAAGGCTATCAGGTTGGTCAAGCACCATCTCCCCTTGGTGAATCCATGTTGACTACTTCTGATAACCTTCTTTTCCTCTGCATGCCTGGAGATGACCTCCAGTATGAACTGTTCCATCACCTTTCCAGGCATGGAGGTGAGGCTGACTGGCCTATAGTCTCCCAGAGTGACATTGGCTACCCTCCAGTCCTCAGGCACCTCTCCTGTCCTCCATGACCATTCAAAGGAGACGGAGAGTGGCTTAGCAACAGCATCCACCACCTGTCTCAGCACTCATGGGTGCATCCCATTGGGGCCCATGGATTTGTGAGGATCCAATTTGCCCAAATGATCTCTAACCCAATCCTCCTCAACCAAGAGGAAGTCTTCCTTTCTCCAGATTCTCCCTCTCACCTCTGGGCCTGGGATGCCTGAGGGCCAGCCTTAGCAGTATAGACTGAAAAAAAGAAGGCATTCAGTAACTCTGCCTTCTCTGCATCCTGCGTCACCAGGGCCCCTTCCTTGTTCAGCAGTGGGCCCACTGTATCCCCCGTCTTTCTTTTACTGCTGATGCATTTGAAGAAGCCCTTCTTGTTATCCTTGACATCCCTCGCCAGATTTAATTCCAAGTGGGCCTTGGCCTTCCTCAGTGCATCTCTGCATACCCTGACAATGTTCCTATATTCCTCCCAAGCGGCAGTCCCTTTTTCCACATACTGTGACCCTCCCTCTTCCATTTGAGTTTCACTGGAAGCTCTTTGCTCATCCATGTAGGTCTCCTGGCTCCTTTGCTTGACTTCTTCCTCCTAGGAATGCACCAAACTTGAGCTGGGAGGAAGTGGTCCTTGAATACTGACCAGCTCTCTTGGACTCCCCTACCTTCTAGAGCCCTAACCCATGGGATTCCTCCAAGTGGGACTTGGAAGAGACCAAAGTTAGCTCTCCTGAAGTCTAGGGTTGTAATCCAAATGGTTGCCCTGCTTCTACCACGCAGGATCCTCAACTCCATCATCTCATGGTCACTGCAGCCAAAGCTCCCCCCAGCTCTCACATCCTCAACCAGCCCTTCCTTGTTCGTTATTATAAGGTTGAGCAGCACATCTTGCCTTGTTGGCTCCTCCACCACCTGTATCAAGCAGTTATCCTTGGTGTTCTGCAGGAACCTCCTGGATTGTGCACACCTTGCCGCATTGCTTTTCCAGCAAATATTAGGGTGGCTGAAGTCTCCTGTGAGAACCAGGGCTTGCAATTGTGAGGCTACTTCCAGCTGCCTGTAGAAGGTCTCACTGACTTCCTCTTCCTGATCAGGTGGCCTGTAGCAAATGCCCATGACAGTGTCACCCATATTTGCTTGCCCCTGAATTTTTAGCCATGAGCTTTCAACTCATTCTCCCTCCACCCCTTGGCAGAGCTCGATGCATTCCAGTTGCTCCCTTACATAAAGAGCAACTCCCCCACCTCGCTTTCTGGCCTGTCTTTCCTAAAAAGTATGTAGCCATCCTTGACAGCACTCTAGTCATGTGAGCTATCCCACCGTGTCTCTGTAACTGCAATCAGATCGTGGCCACGCAACCGCACACAGATCTCTAATTCCTCCTGTTTATTCCCCATTCTGAGTGTGTTGGTGTGCAGGCATTTCAGAGAGGTAACTCAGCATTCAGGTTTCCCTGGAGAGGTGCATGAGGATCCGCTACAGCCATACACACCCTTGAGGTGTGTTGGTCTTCTGTCATCTTGTGAGGCAGCTAAGGCACCTTTGTCACTGCTCTGGTTGGCCTGGCTTATTCCCCTGTTGGATGTGATGGCATTAGCAATGACACTTTGGACCCTGACCCCTAAGTCCTTCAGTTCAATGCCCACCTCACCAAGCTGGCCAGCCTGCTGCCAACGATTCCCTTGCCCCTTCTAGACAGGTGGATTCCATCCCTCCTTAACAGGCTATGGTGGCTGGGGAAAGTCCCATTGTCATAAAAGCCAAAACTCTCGCGATGGCACCATCCACGTAGCCAAGAGTTGATTTGCATTATTCATCTATTACAGGCTGCCCATTTTTCTCCAACTGGTAAAATGAAGGAGGAGATGACTTGAGCACCAATATTTTTCACTTTCTCCCCCAGAGTTTTATAGTCTTCCTTGGTTTTGCCCAGGTTCTTTCTTATAGCATAATTTGTGATGCTATAACATCTTCCCATTCTCATCAAAGAACTGTAACCATAAAGCTATGGGATTTATGTGCGTGGGAAGAGGGATGTAAACCTCTATGAACAGAAAGAGAATGCAGAACCTGGTCTGTTCTGCATTCATCAATCTTCCAGAAAATTTAATTTGTGATTAGGGTACTCCATTCTTATCTTTCTAAATAAGCAAGATGCCATAATCTAATAGAAACCACATAAAATAAAAACTGAGGAAGAATATGTTTGAGGCATATTGAAGCAGCATTGATAGGTATGCCACAGAAAGAAGTTATTCATAGTCCCTTCTGAACCCCACAGAGTTGTGTTGGGACAGTCAACATCACCTCTATAGACTTTTATGAGCAGGGAAATGATCTCCACGAGCTGCAGCTCAAAGGCTGTTCTGAGTTATTTTAACTCTGTAATCAAATTCAAAGGATGTGGAGTGAGTGGAACTGAATATTCTTAGGCTAGCTTTATTTTTTTTTTTTTCATTTTCTCACTTTCTAGCCTTCTCTTGTACCCCCTGCACTGTTGATCATGCCCTATTCTGACCTGGAGAAACAGTAAGAAGTTACACTTGTTTTAAGAAAGGTGATAAATCGTCTCTAGTTGCATAGACTGACCTGAGTAAAAGTATATTTGCTTCTATGGATATACACAAGAGACTTAACTCTCTGGTATCTCTGCAGTCTTTCATATTTTATCTTTTGTGTAGTTCACTGAAATAAAAAAAAAAGTTGTTGAACTGCATTTTAATTATGTCTCATATGCCCTAATTTTTAATTATGAAGTCTTTCAGCATATCTTGTTACATAATTGGTCACATTTCTGAAACTCTTGGAATATCCTGACCACTGCTGTGCTGCTGGAATTTAGAAAAAGTATTTATGTATATGGAGTTCTAATATCTGTTTTACTGAATACAATAGTGGCTTGTTAATGTTACTTCAAAACAGCAGGTTTACTACGCTTGACAAGTAAGTGATTTATTTTCTCAAACCTGTTTTATTAAACAAAGTTTAGCTGGAGCAACATAAAACCAAAATCCTAGACCCTCTACTCAAAAGAATATAGTGTTTTATGTATGATGATACAAATACATTATTTTTCCTTAGAACTAGAAAAAGATCATATAGATTCAGAGACACTAATTTGGGTAAAATCAGTCTTAAATGAGAATAAAGTAGTTACATACTACTTTAGAAAGGATAAAGCTTACCAATTTCCCAGATGGTAGTTCATTGTATTCATCTTGATGTTTTATCTCTTGCGCTTCTATTAGGGAGTTTTAGGGAGGCATCTAGCAGGGCCTGCATCCAAAATTTGGACAAAAACTCTTCTAATGCAGATGGAACTGTATTTCTAATTATTCACTCTTGCCAAGTCGTCTATAAAAGATCAGCCCCAGTCATAGGTTTCATGACAAGTAGGAAAATAAATTGTTCAAGATAAGATGCAAATTAGGGACAAAGTTCAGCTGACTACCAGAATATATAATTATATTTTGATATGTCACAGAGTAAGACAGTCTTACTTGATTTAAATTTTGTAAACTTAAAATGTTTGTCTGGAAAAATGGTAGGGGAGGGGTGTATGAAAACTGTTAATTCTTGAGAAATGTAAATTTTACCTTGAAAAATAAATCCAAAGCAGGTTAGGAAAACACCTTTCTTGAATGTAATTTTAAATTACAATAGCGTACTGATGAATTTGTGATTACATTTGCTGTATGGATGAACTGGAATGTCCGCAAATGTACCACTAGTCTGAGGGACAAAGATTCTAACATATAGGCTACTGCAGAATACAAAATATACTGCATAATATGCTGATAACGAGAAAAAAAAAAATCAATAATGATGACACACACCCCCAAAACAAACAGTAAGACTCCTTGAAAAGCAATCCCAGCACAAGAAGATTTGAAGGCTTGAATACAGTGTGTAAGCAAAGAATATGATTAAGGGTGTGTGGCTGCCACTTTACAACACTTCAAGGGCTGTGCAACATAATTGGTACTGAAAGTCTACATTCCTAGAGTAGCTCACCATTATAACTGTTAGGAACCTGATTTTGATCTATCATTCCCTGGCTACGGGCTTGTATGTATACCTGCTTACTGCACATTTGATGCTGTGTAAAGATAATTACATATGTGATCTGTGTCTGCTTGCATGTAAATCACCTATCACAATGTTGATTAATGAATGTAAAGTCAGCTTTTTTCAAAACTACTGACCCACTGTAACTCAGCATCTGTGGATGCCAGACTAATGGTATCATGTATGTAACACGGATTTAAGCATTCAGTGTTAGAGAATATGGGCAAAGCAATAAATCAGCAGATAGATAGCAGTTATGCTAAGTTATTTGGTATTGCTTATTCCAACTAAAGTTAAGCTTGCCCTTAAACGCTTGATTCTCCCTTTAGTTTAAGGCTTCATTGTGTTACTCTTTCCTGCTCCCTGGCACAACATTTGGTGGAAAAGCAGTGTTTTTATCTCAAACAATACAGACATCTGAGAGCTGGCCCTGAGCAAGTTGAATTGCTTGCACAAAGCAGTGTGGTGGTGTGCAGAGGTGCTCGTGAGAGTCTTGACAGAATTGTAACTCTTTCATCAGTCACAGCATTACGTTTAGTCTTGTCTGCACAGCAGCACTATTTTGCTTCTTTGTACCTCAGCTCAGAACAGCAATGTACAGTTCAGATGCAAATGGTTCCCCTTCATTTCAGCTGAGGGGATCTTAAGACCAAACAGTACAATTTTATTTCAAGTTTGCAAGAAACAAAGTAGGAAGGAGAGAGGTAGAGGCAGAAGGCTGGTTTGCTGCAAAAAGCAAGATGATGACCAAGGTATTATGATGGCTGGAAAATAGCATAGGACTCTATCTGTAATTTGGAGACTTTCTTGAAATCCTAGAGGTGCTTTAAGACAAAGTCTGGAAAAATCAACATCAGCAGTAGATACGGCTGGGAACACATCAAACCTTCTGCAAATGTGCTTCACACCTGATTTATAGGTATTCAGCAAGTCCAGCCTCTCCTGAGGCGTAGTATACTTCACTACTCTGTTACCTACAGATCCTATACTTACCAAGTTATCTGTGAATGCAATGCAATCAGTCTCTTCATAGACTTTCAGGCTGGTGCATTTACTTTATCTTATATGATTCTTCTATCTGCAGGGTGTCTTGGGTAGCAATAGATCATGCTCAAAGCAGTAGGACATAAATTAGATGAAAATGTTTCATTATATGTCTTAGAACAGTAGGATTTGCAGGACTGAGTAACCACGAATCTAGTTTTGAAAACTAGGCATATACCAACGAAGCTGCATCACTGATGGTCTCTGAGCATTTGACCCTATTAGTGTGAGCAATTTAATAAGTTTTATTATGGTGCCTATAAGTGAATAGATATATTCACACATTTTTAAAGGGACATGAGAAAAAATGATATTTTTAAAGAATTGTTTAAATATCTATGCTTCCAAGTTGTGTCACTCAGCTCTGTGGAAGTACAGCCAAGCTAGTACTGCATATTAAAAAAAAACAAACAAACAAACAAAAAAAAAACCAAACCCAAACAAAAAACAAAAACTGGAAAATATTAGGATCATAGGATGATTCAGGTTGGAAGGGACCTCAGGAGGTCTCTAATCCAACCTCCTGCTCGAAGTACAGTCAGCTATGAGGTCAGACCGAGTTGGTAAGAGTTTCATCCAGTTGGTTCTTGAAAGCCCCCAAGGATGGAGACTGCACAGCCTCTCTGGGTAGCCTGTTACAGTGCTTGACTTTCCTCGTGGGGGAAAAACTTTGTCCTTATATACAGTCTGAACCTCTTGCATTTCAACTCATGCCTGTTGTCTCTCATCTTCTTTCGTTGCACAACAACCTGGCTTTGTTGTCTTGGTGACATTCTCACAAGTACTTGGGGACTGCTTTTAAGTTGCCCCAAAGCTGTCCTTTCTCCAGCTCACTCATCCTCTCCTCACAGAGCAAGTACTCCAGCTCTTGACCAGCTGTGCTAAAATCAACCCACTTTATTAGCATCTTTCTTCTATAGGGGAGCCCAAAACTAGACATTGGACTCTAGATGTGGTACTGAGAGGGGAACAATCACTCCTGTGGATCTCCTGGTTGTGATTCTGTTAGTATAGCCCAGGATGTTCTTGGCTTTCTTTGCTGCCAGGGCTCACTGCTGGCTTATGTGCAGCTTGCATCCACCAGCACTGCCAGGTTATTTTCAGCAGAGCTGTTCCTCTGAAATGCAGGTCCCAGCCTGTATCACTGCAGGGGGCTCTTCATTTCCAAGCACAGAACTTGGCAATTGTTCTCACTGAAGAACCTTGCTGAGGTTCCTGTTGCCCATTCCTTCATCCTATCTAGTCTAGATGACCATCCTGCTTTCAATAGTATCAAGTGATACAGCAATTTGGCATCAACAGAAAACTTGATCAGAGTGCACTCCGTTCACTATCTTTGGATCACTGATAAAGGTGTCAAACAGAACAGGTCCTAGGATAAACCCCTCCGCTTGTAACTAGCCTCCAGGTAGGAAAAGATCCATTAATTACCACTCTCTGAGTTCTATCAGATTTTGGTATTTTTTTATCCGGTCACATTTTTTTTTTATTTTTATTCATCCATCCAGACTGTAAAGTTCTAACTAGGATATAAGAATAATGCAGGAGATGGTGTTGAAAGCCTTGATTAGAACCACGGTAAATTACCTCCCCTGGTTTTACCTCATCCATAAAGCCATTTGGTTTTCCACAGGAGGCAAACAGGTTTCTCAAGAATGGCTTACACTTGGTCGATATTGACTCTTCTCAAGCACTTTGTCCTTCATGTGCCCATAATTATGTTTCAGGAGGACTTGCTCCTTGATTTTTCCAAAGCACCAAAGTAAAGCTGATTGGTCTGTAGTTCTCCAAAATTGACACACTGGCCTTTTTGAAGATGACTGCAATATTTGCCTTTCTCCAGTTTTCAGATCTCCATGATGCATCAAAGATGACAGACAGCAGCCATTCAAGGACATCAACCATCTCTCTCGGCACCCTTGGGTGCAGCCCATCTGATCACATGGGTGTTGTGTTAATGGTAGGAGTCTGAGGAGTGGCTAGGGAGAGACCCTACCATTGAGTCATGAGGGTCAGACAGGACCCCTTGCTTTCAAAACTCCTTTTCTGAGAGGAGTCTAGGTGCAGCTAAGTCCAGTCTTAGTCTCAGACTTGGTCAATGGTTTATTTTCTAAAGGTTGTAGAAGTAACCACCCATCAGACTATTTGTTGTTAGTAACTAATTTGGCAGATGCCCAGGCTGGTCGTGTTCAAGCAGAACGATCACAGCTAGATTAATGTATACTACAAATTGTTAAAGCAACAGATACACAGGTTCTTTGGATTACTGGTGATAAGATTGCTGGTTACAGGACACACATAAATGCCAAAGATATGAGTACACTGCTAGGCTACAAGTATGCAAAACAAATATGAAGTGACTCTAACATGAAGCAAAGCAACTCTAATATTTTAGGGATTTAAAGTCACTATAGAGGTTTCCAGTCTTACCCAAAGGCATTCCCCTGCAGGGGAAGAGAGGCTCAGCCCATCGACAGGTCCCAGAAGTCAGAGTGGTACGCAAAGGTATCTTCCCCAACACCCTCTTTCACTTCACATATTTTATACTATTTTTTATCTTTCAGATGGAGCTTGAGTGACTCTAGCCATACATACCTTTATTATGATTGGTGTAAAATTTCCTTGCTTTACTTTTAAAAGCATAGGCTAGAAGAAATTCAAAGTGCATGCCCAGTGAGGGGTGGTTGCACCATAGAGGTGGGTAACTTTTGGGATGGAGGTGTGTTTGGGTATTATAATGACATTATAATGAGCAAAGTTCACCAAAAGGACAGCATTTTGTCAAAAGTATGACGGACTGTTGGCTCAGGTTAGCAAATATGCAGCATACCAGCTCCATGGTACCTTGAGTTCCCATTTATCACAGAGCCTGGCCGCGATGCTCCACACTGCTCTATCCTCCAGACAACTCCTCTTAGAGTCAGTACGCCAAGTTCTCCTGACATTGCCGACATCTATGGTTACTAGGGAACTTCTGTGGAATGGATTCCTCACATATCAGCTGTGCTTCACCCTGACAGCTTCTTCAATGCTGTACCTTTTCTAAAAACATAAGTTTAATTTCTAAGTTACCTCCAGCGATTATTCCACAATGGGTTTACATGGGTTGAGTTGTCTGAAGTAAACCCTGGCTTTATCCTCTTCCAATGCTGGCTGTTCTCTCTGAATCCTTTCACTGAGCACAAGTGCCTGGGATACTTTCTCAGCAAAGACTGAGGCAAAGGTTGTATTGAGCACTTCATACTTACACATCTGCTGACAGTAAGTCACCAACAACTTTCAACACTGTGTTTGCACTGTCCCTGTTCAGCCTTTTACTACTATTGCAGCATTAGAAGCTCTTCTTATTGCCCTTGAAATCCCTAACAGGTTTTAACTCCAGCTGAGCTTCAGCTTTCCTAACACCACCCCTTAGAGCAATGCTTCTGAATTTCTCCTTAGTAGCCTCTTCCTGCTTCAACTTCTTGTATACTGCCCTTTTTTTTTCCCATTGAAGCTCTACCATGAGTTCCCTGTTTAGTCAGGCTGGCTTCCTGAGACATCTGCTTGTTTTCCTGAGAACCAGGATGTACCATTCTTGTGTGTGGCTAGTGTCCTTCCCAACCTTCTTGAGCTCCTTTGCACTTCAGAGCTGCCTCCTCCCATTTGATCCTATCTACCAGTTCCCTGAATAAGCTAAAAGCTTCTTCCCTAAAGTACAGGATATAGACTCTGTTCCTTACCTCCCTCATTCTCTACAGGATCTTGAACTCCACTAGTTTGCAGTCATTCCAGACAAAGTTACTACTGATTATCACATCCTCAACCAGTTCTTCCTTGTCTGTGAACAGCTGAACCAGCTGTACATAATCCCTGTTTGGTACCAGTAGTTGTATCAAGAAGTTATCCCTGACACCCTCCAGAAATCTCTCCTGCGATGTTGCCCTTCCAGAAGATGCCAAAGAGTTCCCCCATGAGAACTGGGGTCTGTGATCCAGAATTCAAAAAAGCTTCACCCATTTCCTCACCCTGATCAGGTGAACTGAAACTCCCACAGCTCTTTCTCCCTTACTGACATCTCCTTTGATCCTAAACTCTGAACTCTCAGCCAAACTGTTGTCTGTTCTACAGAAGGAGTCACATACTTCTGAGCTACTCCTTCACCTCCCTCTTTCCTCCCTCATCCTCTTCTTGACCTGTCTTCCCTGAAAAGCTTGTATCTACCCATTGCAATAACTTGTGTGAGTTGTCCCACCACAGCTCAGTAATTGGAATGATGTTGCAGTTCTGTAACCACATGCAGAGCTACAGCTGCTGCTGCTTGTTTCCTGGGCTACATGCATTTCTGTGCATATAACATGCTTGAGGTAGCCCTTCTTTCACCCTGTTTTATTATTCTGGAGATCTATCCTGTACCTGCCACCTTGCACACTTTGCTACCTACCCCTGCCCACCACTTTCTTAATTGACTGTGGGTTGTAATTTCCCTCCACAGCCATTCCTAGGTTGGAGTTCTACTCACCAGATAGGCCAGACTTGTCTTCAGCCCTCAAAAAGAGGGCTTTGCGGTCTAAAAGCAAAATCACTGTTGAAAACATCAGCTACATAAGCCCCTAATTAATTTCCTAAAATAATTGGGACCATATATTATAGTTTGTAAATTTTTCTGATGAACCAGCTATTGAATAAAAGCTGTGACAATACCATAATCCAAACCAGAAAGACCACTAGGGATAATGGATTTCTCACCTATAGGTTATGAGCTGATTTATTGTAGCTAAGGATTTGGTCAACAAATCTCCATGCCACTCCTGTTATATTAAAAATATATGCTTTAAAATCTCCAAATAGCATGTCTATATCCATTTTTGGATGCAATAGGTATTGGAAAGTATTATAATTTCTCAGGAGAGGTTTTAAATCTCACTGCACTTTCTCTTTGAACAAAATTGCTGCTGCTGATGGGTCTCTATATCTCTTTCTTGTGCTTTGGAGAGGTGGAGCAAGAGGAGGCTTGAGGTACTGCTGTCATGTATATCCAACCCTGGCTGTGTTAATCCAACGCTGCCTGCTGCTTTTTCTCCTCAGGAAGCACTTTTTAAAGTGTTTAAGTGCTATTGAGAGCAAGAGGGTAAATGTCCTGTAATGACTTTAAGGCTGGCAAGCAAAAGCAGAAATTTCTGGAAAAGTTTGAGGGGAAAAATCTCACAAACATCTGTCAAAGGAAGATTGCTTTCCTTTGCCTATTGGACAAAGGTAAATCTTTACCAATGTAATGGGGTACCGATGGTATGTATCAATAAACAATAATATACCACCCACCCATAGTTTACAATTACAATAAAATCATGCATTCAGGCAGATACTTTGCAGCTCTGAGATCATCACAATGTAGTTTTAAGAGACTTCTTTTTCCAGAAGAAAGGTTTGAGAGATTTTACATTTCTAGCATTAAAACCAAGTCTATATTAGAGTGCACTAGAATCTGGTATGTCTAACAATGAAGAGAATTTATAGGGAAAAAAAACCAGAAAATACAAAGAAGGCTGGCTTTTCTCCCCCTTCCTTGTAATTTGAATGTACTGGGACAAGCTCTGGTCAGATTTGTCCCTGTGCAGATTAACTTCAGTAATGGGTAAACCAAAAGCAGACTTTTGAGTAGTTATTCTTCAGTTTTTATATTCTGCTGTAGTGATCCAGAGGTAAGAATTTATTTCTATGGCTGAGAGATGGTGCAGCTATCTCTGGAGAAGGGCATGAAAACTTCTATAACTTGTCACTTCTTACATTAACAGCCTTCTCTTTCTAAAAGATTTCAGTGAGAATTTAATCTATTCACAAATGAGTAGCAGGTAGATTCAAGAATTACAAATAAAGGTCTTTAGGCACACCTGATTCCTTTTCCTTTCCACAGTTGTAGTGTGAAAGCAAACGATAGAAGCTGTAAGAGTCTGCAGACTGCTATGTTTCTGTTGCTCAGGGGCAGAGGTCTCTCATTGAGGCATGATATCTGACCCTAGCTTTTTCTACAGTAAATCGGTATTGTCACAAAGGTTGTAATACATCTTTGGAAGAGTAAGTCTCCTCCACATCAGACTGTACGCTTAAGTCGCTCAGGTTTTAAGAGTTAAAATAGGTTCTCCTGTCTAATCTTCTGCAGAGTGTACTGCAGGCCAGAGCCCTGAACCATGCACTGCAAACAAACCTTTTATCGAGCTGTATGAAGATACAGGAGCTAGTCCTAAGTTATTTGAGTAAGGTACAAGTCACATATCAGATAACTTGGTTACCAGCTCTGCGCAGTGCTGCTTCATTTACAGTAGCAATATCCTTTGAGGGGGAAGGAAGGGATTCTACTCATTTCCATGCTGAGAAGAATACCAGAACTTGTCTCTCAACAGATATTGCAAATTTGTGACTTAATGACATTACTGATGATAATACAAGACACTTCAAACACTGAAAGAGTTGGGGGAGATGGTTAGTGGGGAAAAAAACCACCACCTTTTTATTTTCATCCTTAAGGTATACTTCAGTAGTAGTTTTCTTCTAGCAGTAGTAGCAATTATGTTCTGGAAAAACAATAAAGAACAATAAGGTCATATTTCTCTTCTTTTGAGAGCTAAGTATTAATTCAGTTTGGTCAGTTAGACAACTCCATTTCTTTCTTTATAGCCTTTCAGCTATGTAGTCATTTAAGCCTAAACAAATTGTCCAGTTTCTCAACTTTGACCAGAATGCAGTTTTCTTAAAGCTTATGTGACTTATGTAAATGCTATTTATTTGTTTATTTATTTATTTATGCTAAGGTTAAACTGTATGCATTTCTCAGGACTTTCACTTGTGCTGCTGATGGGCTGTAGGGAGTAGTTTGTTCTGTAAGCCAGTTATGGAGTTTGAAGAGGTTGCAGTACCATTGCTGTCAAAGGATGATTTTTACACAGATGAGGAACTCCTCCAGTATTCTGAATAATTCGTAAAAGAATATTAGTGTAGATGAAAATAATGTATCTTCACATTTTTAATCTTAGATTTTCCTGTCATGTTACAGCATGATTTTTAAAAACGGCTTAACGACTTTTAGTTCTTTAGACTAAAATAATACAAACTTATATTCAGTGCAATATTTGTTATGCACATTAGCTTCACAAGTATCAATCTAGTTATTTAATTTTAAAGAGAAATAGTATGAAAGGGAATTATCAGTATGTTACAGATTAACTTGCATTGATTTTAATTACTCCAAAATTAAGTTGTATTAATACACAGTTGCTTTCTTCAATGGAATGAAAAGGTGAAGATACACTGTTTTTTAATTTCTTTGGGGGAAAAAAATTGTGTCTTTTCATTGTTATCAAAGAATATAGCAGTTCTTATTACATCACCGATGCTAAAAGTTGTAGCTAGAATATTCAGTAAAACAGACCATCTCCAGATACTCCAAAGACCACAAACATTACCTGGTGAGAACACACACATTACTGTATTATTCAAATATTTTCTACTTTCTTCTGGTTTTTACTTGTGTTCAAAAAGTATCAAGTTTGCAATAACACAAATGCTTGGAAACTTGTTTGTAAATGCTTTTGGTTTGTTTTGCCACACATTTTTGTCTGTGAATCTCCACAGTCAGGAGTGCCCAAGATAAATGCCTGTTACTGATTTCAGCAGGACACCACTATCTTTAAAAAACCTGTAATAGGCTGTTTGCATGTCCAAATAAATGCAGTAACGGTCTGTTCTACCGTTTATAACCTACATAATTCTGTGAGTTCAGCTATGTGTTTCCTGAGGCACAGAAATTTCGATTTTAATTGGTCAGTTTACTGCAATTTGGAGAAAAGAAAATCTAACATTTTTCCCCCTTTTTATAACTTTTTTCCACTGAAGGTGTTCTCAGCAGAAGACCTGCAGCTGAAGATTTCCAAGGAGTAACTGTGGTTAGGCATAGATAATTTTTAATCATTCTCTTGGGGAAACAGTACCAAAAGCATTGAGTATCAATAAGGACTTCCTGAAGCAAAGCTTTTTACTGTGTTGGTTAACAAAATAGTGGTGTTGAGGACTGCAGGAGTTTTTGTGGGTTTTTCTATTTGTGTGTGGGGTGTTTTTTTGGGTTTTTAGAGAAAGAGACTTTTCAGTATTCTGCTTCCAGTAGTAGTCAGTGTGTCCATTTAGGTAAGAAAGCAGGAGAAACAAACAGATATGTCTTTTACTTATGTTATTCTTAACTTACATCATTCATAAAAAGTATTAATCTAGAAATCTTCAGGGTTTTTTATTTTATTCTTTATGTGAGCCAGATTCATGGGATACATTACAAAAGTCAATATCCTCTGGCAATAAATTGATCAGTTTGATGCACTGGAGAAAACACACAATCTTCCATATATCTTGAACCTATTGTTTGATAATTTCATATGAAGCTTCATAGCCTATTTATTAAGGGAAACTGAGAGTTTTCCCCACTTCTTTTCATGCTATTCATGACTTTATATGGACAACTGTCAAACCTCTCAGTTCTCTTCTCTAGGTTGAAGACTCCTATCTCATTTTTTCTATAACTTTGATCACCCTACTCAGCATCTATTCTAGTACTTATATCCTTTGTAATATAGAGGGATGGAGGTCAGAAATATGCAAAATATTCATTAAGCACCTGCATCTTGATTTAAGCAGCAGAATCTATTCTGTTTGACAATTCTTCCTTAATTCTAGCCTTCATTCTGGTTTTGGTTTCTTTTTTCCTGGTTTTTGTTTTGTTTTGTGGTTTTTGTTTGTTTGTTTGTTTGTTTTTTTTTTGAATGCCACTGAACAGTAAACTTCTGGAAGCTTCAGATGCCATCACTGTGTAAGGAAAGGCAAAATGTATTTTTTCTGAGTGTTGTTAAATTTCTTTCATCTGCAGCCACTCAGTAGAGAAAAATTATTCTGTAACTCTCAGACATGACCTTCTCAGTCCATGACTAACCAAACTCTCACATTTCTTTATGTATTTCTGAATGCTTATTTTGACTGAGTTTCCTTTGGAACAGAAAAGATGTATTTAACTTTTATATTAATACATAATAATGTATCTAGCCAATACAGTATAGAACCTCATGGGAGTTATAGTTGAATGCCCTGTTCTCCAGGCAGCACTTTTACATCATTTCCCTCAGTCAATTCTATGCCCTCCTAAAAGAGCACATCACGCTAGCTGTATGATTAACTAGCCATTATCATTGTACTAATGATACATAAACACAATCAGAATATTCAACAGGGGCATCCAAACTGATTGGTAACATGCTAAACTTACCAGGCCTGGGGAAAAAGATGATTCCTTAATTCTTAAATATATGAAACACTGTTAACTGTACTCAGAGGGACCTGGGGCATTTGTACATTTTCCTTTCATCTCTACATAAGGCACAGATTAGAGCAAGAAGAAATGCACTGCTTGTTATTATAGGGTTGTACCCAGTGTGTGGTTTGTTCTTTATCACACACAGCAGCTTTTCAATCCTGTCTGGAATTCAGGATTATTTTATTTATCAGCATAGCACCAGATAATTCTAAATTCAAGGCATACTTCTTGTTCTACCACCTATAAGGACCCTTTTAATATTCAAACTCCTATTTAGAGTTACGTGTGAGGGAGTCTACCACAATTTCATGGTCCTCAAGATAAGGGTGGCAACATGACGCCTGCCAGATGCTCAGGGGTCAGACTGAAAAAGAATATGAAATCACCTATTGTTCTGAACTAGAAGAGAGTCCCGGAACAAGGTGGGCAAAAGCTAAGCAGGTGCCAAGCTGATTCCGGGAACTGTCAGCAAAAGGAGACGAACTAAGATATATATATAAAAAAATACTCTGACTTTCATTCTAGCAACTTATGTGAGGTAGGAGGCTAGAGAGAAACTGAAGCAAGTTTGATAGTTACCTTGTTTTCTAACTCTGTGATGACCATACCCTGCCACATTAACTGACAGCCACTAATTTATGTATTTTGGTCTGTCTTACTAAACCTTAGAATAGGTATATGACCTCAGGCTGAAGGTCCCTGATGTCCAGTATTCTGTCTCTCTGTCATTGGCTAATGACAAAAGTAGACAATTTTCTGGAATCTTGAAAAGTATCTTAAAAATCTGCTTCAAAAGCCAGACGTGGGTGTGTGTGTGTGTGTACATACAAACACACGCCCACACTTAACTAGTATTAGGTCTCCATCTGTTTTTGGTTTTTTTTTTTGCATCCTCCTTCCTCTTTTTTGCTTATGAAATTTTCAGCCTCTTTTGTTTTGATCAAACCTAAATAATAAAACATTGCAGTATGTGCAGCAGTTCATGGATCTTTTCAGACTAACAGGATCCCTTTTATCTTATTCTGATTTCTTCATTTCTACTTGCCTTATCAAACATATATTCAACTAACTAAGAGCAGATTACTACCAGCATAACCTTGCCTCAGAATCAGCTTCATTTTCTGGCATCATGTAATACAGTTACTATATAAGAAGAAAAAGCATCAAGAAGATGGTTTACCCCAGCTAGGCTTAGCACAATTTATAAAAACTGTGAGTTCTTTCGGAAGCAGTGGAGGTGTACACTTGTGTGGGGAAAAGATAGACTCCAGTATCGGAGATTCCACTCATGGGATATTTTGTAGGTGCTGGAAAAAGACACGGCAATTTTTTCCTCTTGCTCTAGTCTTTCCTTCCTTCTCTGCTTCTCCACAGGATGGGGAAAAACTTAGTGATTCATTCTTATTTAGGCCACTTTCTCCATGACACTGAGTTTGCTGACTGTAAAATTTAGCAAAGGAGGAGTAAACATGGTATACTAAACCTGCTTTTATACTTTGTTTCCTCTGCAACATTCTGGAAAGCAGTGATAGTTGAAAGGTCTAGATTTGATTCCTTTTTTTATATATTTTTTAATGAATTCTTGATTATAATGTAAGCATGAAGAAGTTGGTTGTGTTGCTGAAAATAGAAATTTGAAAATTATATCTTGGCTATCTTGGTCTTTCCAAACCTGCTTTCTCCTACAGTGAATGCTATAGCAGCCTGCTGAAATTTGCTTTAGTGAGCTTACAAAGAAGCAATACTAGGATATAAATATTTTTAACCATTGATTTAATCTTTAAAAACACCACTTTAAATAGAATCACTTGCCTTATAATTAACAAGAATCCTTTCTTAGAAATTACAGTACCATACTGTAGATAGCTACAAATTATGCATTAATATCTCCCTATTTTAGGATCCTTAAATCAGTTTGAAAGTCCTAAAGGGATTTATTTCTAACACTTCTGTGCCAATTACATTATACTTATTTGCTGTTCTTTGTTCTTTCTTCTCCCAGAGGCTCTTCCATACTACTACAGAATAGGTATTTTGCTTTTTCCCCCCCCGGTTTCTTGGTAGGTTCATCTGTCTTTAAACCAGACAGACTTGGTTTAGAAGAAATAGCCATATGAACTGGATGACTGGAATCCTATCATTTTACTGAGCAATATACTAAATATTCTTGTCTAACTCTGGTGTTGCTTTCTTCTTTTGCATAGGCTAGACAATTTGCACATTTATGAACTATTAAGCGTCTTCTATTGAGCTTCCTGAGAAGAGTGTATAAAGACATGAAATTATTTCTGCCTAGGTCATATTTATTAGTTTCAGTCTCTGCATAAGATTTACATTTTACTGCAGCACAGGAGGGAGAAATGAAGCCAGGGTTAAAGGGGAGCATAAATTGTTAACTTTCGCCAGTTCATATTGCCTTCTCTTACCAGTCTCTGTGGTTCAGGAAATTTATTTTATCTTCCTGTAATCATCTTCCTGGATGCAGTTGGTAAACAAGAAGAATGCAGATAAAAGACAAAATAAACAAACATAAGGTCATGCCTTGCATACTACATCTACTATAAAATAAACATGAAAGCTTGATTGAAGTTACTCATTAAAATACTGCTACTGCTGAAAGAGGTTGAGGGGTAGCTCATTCGAGTGTGATGTGGGAGATCTGGGGTCAGTTGGTGGACTGAATTCTCTCCACAGGCATGCAGTTTCAGACCTCTGATTTTGGAAGGAAGAATCTTCCTTGACATGTTCATTAAAGACCAGGCAACGTTAACCGAAAGCACAGTCAGAGAAAGAAATTTGCAATGTAAAGTTTATTTAAAAAAAAAAAAAAGTCCCGGCTACCCTGTATTCACAAAAATCAAAGCCTAATCTGTAACTAAGGTAAAGAAACAGAAACAGCACTTTCTGTGGTGTTCAGTGGGAAGTTGTACACAATGATTTGCAAGGCCTCTGTAGCAATACTGTGTTTTGTAGAAAACAACAGGGAGACGGGTCAGTTTTAACCTTCGATCCCTCTCCCCACAGACATATTCTTCATATATTACAAGTGATGTAAATCCCAACTTAATGACTGTTTTGGAACCTACTTTTTTAAAACAAACAAAAAAGGCAGTGTGTTATCCAGACAGATAAGGAATAAACTCTGCTTCTTAGATGTTCCTTCTTGAGGTTTTGTTCTTGATGTGCTGAGATAATTTGATTCACAGCTAGAAATTGAGGGTTTTATTTCACGTTTTGCTCCAAAATGCTGCATTAATTGCGTTGTTCTTTTCAGCACAGATGCTTCATGGACATTTTAGAATTTGTTAATATTTCTAAACTTCTTGTAAAAAATAACAACCTTGCTGATAATTAGAAAATTGCCATTCCATAATGGAAATACCTGAGCTTTCACTTAAGACTTGTTATTCCCCTTAATAAGAAGGTTTTAACAACACCTTAATAAGAAGCCCTTTTAAACAGTAATCGGAAACAATTGCTATCATTACAAGTGCTTTACTTCTACTGCAAAAACAGCTATATGCTGTCCTGAGTGACAATAACCTTTACTGAATTTCACTCTCTAGATAGGTACAACCTCAGCTATATCAGCAGCTGAAGATGTGGCCAGTTACAAAGGCAGTTTCATCTTTGCCATGCAAAATATAGGTTAAATATGCAAACTAGCATGTGGTTTAATCCAGTAAAAATGGAATAGCCTGTCAGAGAAAGTACACTGGCAAATGAGCAACCAGTTGAACATGTTATATTTTAATTTGCAGAGACAAAAATGACAAGCAATTTATTTACATAAAACTGTACAAAAGCAAATTAAATTATGTAAATATTTCATAAATAGAGGTGGACTAGCGTTTAATACATTTTGCCATGTTTAGCATAGTTGCGTGCATAGTGACTCATAATAAACAATGATAAATTGTTCTCTGTTTCACTATCAACATCCAAGTTGCAGAACAATAGTCAATGATTAATATTACAAACAGATCGTACCACACTGAATGCAAGTGCTTTAAAATTTAGGAAAAAGTTGTCTGAAAGCATACCCCAGGTAGCTGGTGAATGTTGTCTTCTTCCTTGTGTTTATGCTCTTCAGTTGGTAATACAACTTAACTGATGGACTTTCATTTCTATTGCTATGTCATCTGCTTCACTCTTTAAGGAAACACTGTATATTTATCACCAGTGAAACAAAAGGAAAAATACTTCGTTGTTCAAGTTCCTTACAAGTGCTTGGCGATGGCTGGATTTAGGGCAAGGTCTTTATCCATATTCTTTGCTTTCCTGCTTGACAACTTCCTAGGGTAGCCTTTCAGCCAATCATTTCAACCCCATTTAAGTTCTTCCCCCACATAAAAATAACGTTTAACTTTTTTTTCCTGAAACTCAGGCAGCAGGCCAGTCAGAAACCATATTGAATAAACATAGTGGATCTGAGATCCAGAATGAGCATTAGATTTTAGACCGAAGCTATTGAATTTTCTAATACATATAAAGTTATATATTAATGCATCAATCTATAAAGGTGCCCTAATGTAAAATACATGCAAAGCTCATTTGAGTTTCCCATGGAAGGAAATAAAAGGATGTTTTCTATACTGTACAACTGAAATGTGATGACAGCTAAAAACAATTAAAAAAATATTAATTGTCAGTTTTCCTGACAACATGAATCGGTGACACCTTGCTAAATAACTACAATATAGACTGATCATAGTTTTCCAGGCAGCAGAATTAAAAACAGATGAAAACAACCCCAAACCCCACACAAATAGTAATTAAAAAAATCCTCAAGACCTACTTAAACCACAGCCTTGTGTTAATAATGCTTAAGACTGGTCCATTAACTGAGTTTGGCAAAAGGCTTGTTTTTAAATATATTATTTATAATTTCTCAGAAAATAAACACAGGTAAATATACAGGTTCAAAAAAGTTGGGAATAGCCCCTTATCCCTCAGTGTCCAAACCCAACTACCACTTTACCATAATAATAGGTATAAAAGGCACAGTTGCATATTTTGCATTCACCCTAATTATTTTTTATAGTTTTATTTGTTTATTTTTTATACAAAAGCACTCTATTTATGGAGTGGCACCAGAATTAACCTATTTCAAATAAAGAAGAAAGATACAAACCCAAAATATATTTGTGTGTCATGCCAGGTCAGAAGAGTAATCAGCATATTAACAGTGGCTAGTTCCATTAGAATTATTGTGAATACTTACAGTAGATAGAACTTTTTAAAAATCCTTTCACACCCATTTTAGATCTAAGGAGATGCACACAAGTAAAATATTTAATGACTGTTCTATGTGGTGCAAAGATTGGTGAGTGACTGCTGATCCATTTAATCTGAAGGTCTTCTATGACCTGTATTATTAGCCTTGTAGAAAAAGGGTCTAAGGATATATGGAACCAAGCTACATATTTTTTTTTTTTTTGTGTGTGTAATATTAAATAAAATATTATTAAAGGAAATTCTGTTGATCATTTGTGTTATGCAATTGTGTATTCTGTTGAAACGTGCAAGAAAAATGTGTATACATTACATAAGCATTTTTAGAAGCATTTTTAAACAGGTACTTACAGATTATACAAAGCAGTAACTGCGGTATGCAGTCTCATAACAAAGTACTAGTTTGCATCTGTCCATATTACTTAAATAATTAAACATTAAAATGTTCAATCATTATTCATCTTTGATTTTAATATTTTCTTTCTAAAATGTGCCCATTCATCATAACTGCTATACACAAACTAATGTTACTTGAAGAAAGTAAACTTGAGCGAGGAGAACAAAATGGCCAATAATGGCACTTCCCACTATATGAAATGAATTCAAAAAGATAAATGTGATGAGTGGTACTGATCTACCAACCTCTACTTTAGGCTGTTTAAGGTTATTTCTATGCAATTCTTCAAAGCAAGAAACTACCCAAAACTACATTGTGACTACAGTATACTAGAGAGCCATCTAGCCATGCCTTAATGCCAGGTTAAACAGCCAGGGATTTGAATGCTTTCCCCCTCCTCGAGCTGTCCTTGCTCTGTTGATCGATTGTCGCTGTCATCTGAATGTCTGAGCTCAGTCTGTCATTATTACTACAGCATCAGCTACAAAGCAACTAGCTGAAGTTGTGCACATTTTGTTGCTTTTATTGCACAAAAATCTGTTTCATTTCCTCTTTCTTTCAAGAAGCGCTCACCACGAGAATCGTTACGGCCCACAGCTTTTGCATATCACGGCATCTTGGACTCCTTTTGACTCGTCTTGACCTGCTAAGTGAGTATCATACAACTGTTCATCAGACCATTTTCTCCCTAGCCTAAATGTTCTGAGTCTTGACATCATTTAGTATTGCACTTTTCTTGGTTTTAATGCACTTGTGTTTCAAGAAGACCTTCATTATATCTTTGACATAATTGAAGCAATTGGTAATCTGCAACACTGATGACAAAAGACTTAGCAATCATTCCTTGCACTCTGAAAAGAAGATTTTTGTTTTTGACTTGTAATATTCTCTTGTCACTGCATCATCCCATTGTCCACCCTTTCCATCCTGCCAAGCATTCTCATTAACACAGCCTTCTTTACTACTATTAGTTTTTAATTTTGATCTTAAATATTCCCTGGAGCTGGCATATGCAGCATATCACATGCAGCATCCGCTGCAACATATCATGTCATTACAAAAAAACCCACATCAGTTCCTTTGGGCATTCAACTGAACCACACTGGAAAAAAAAAAAAATGTCATCTGGGCTTGTGAACTGTGCTGCTGTGCAAAATGTAACTGAAGGTGTATTATGAGTACATGTGTGTATTTGTGAATATATTAGTTTTCTAAGCCAAGCCCCAATACTTAGCAGTTCCCCTGATCCATTGTGTGATCTTTGGCCTTTTTGTTATTACGATCTTCCCAGCTAGATGTTAGTCTTGCCCAAAATAATGATTTCAACAGTTTATCATTACTATCCTACGGTATATGTGTTACTAATTGTGTTTACGTTGACGTAGTCATTACAGAGAACGAGAGAGGAGGAGAGAAACAGACACAGCAAGAACATGTTTGTTCTATGGATAAAACAGAACCAGAGTTCATGACTCACAGGAAAGTATGCCACGTTTTTGACTGCAGTCTCAGGCTGAACATATTTCTCTTGCTTCCAGCCTCAGATGAGAGGTGAGAATATTAAAGCTGTGGTCTTCACAAAGTGCCTATTAATGATTATTCCTTTATATTTATCTCTATATCTGTATGGTTTCTGAAGGATTGTCCCTGGTGGGGATCAGCAATATTCAGATGATATGTTTTGAATACAATTTCCCTGACCTGTTATCCTCAACAAGCCAGATGACAAACAAAATGAGTGGCTTAACTCATGCTTCTGCAGGGAGGAAACAACAGTGTGTTGTGTTCTTTTTCATCAAGCTTGTTACTATGGGAGGAATTTGCAACCATAGATTTAGGAAAATAAAAATCAGTGAGGGGGACTTAGACATGCAAGTAACAACAGTGTTTTCTACATTGTACAGTATAGTCAGGCAGACAGTATAATTAAATGCCTGCTATGGAGGCAGAAGTGGCAGGCAGATCTTTCGTCTCTTTGGTGGCCCCCTTTTTTTTTGTTTCTTATTTTTTGTTAAAATTGTTTTGATTTTAAGACTTTTGCCCCTTTTCTTTCCTATAATATGAAAGAACTTTGCTGCTGCTTTTTAGCCTACAGGTAAACTTCTCTTCTAGTTAGGGTATTGACAGGAGATGGCTTGTATTCCCCTGTCTGTGTAAGGGGGATATCCTCTGGATTGCCTTCTTCATTTTTGCTGAAACTAGCTGCGCTGAAGGTCTCATAGGATGAGGTCAACTTTTTGTTAAGGAGGTTTCTGTTGCGATCACCCATGAGGGAGGCTTCTCCATTGGCCAGCTTTTCCTGACTGCCCCGTTCATCGACAGGCATGAAAGTGGAGAGTTTTGGCTGGCTCTTCTGCTTTCTTTCAGGAGAAGTGCGAACTGGCATCCAGCAGGAGTCCGAGTGGCCATATTCATCACACTCTCGGGTACACTTCCCTGTCAGGGCTACATCTGGTAGAGGCCTTGAATCTGAAAGTAAAATAGAGTTATCTTTACAAATGAATAATATTGCAATGACTTCCAGTGAAACTGAGAATTCTTAAATTCACAAAAGGTATTTTTAAAGGTCTTGGTAAGAATGTTGCAGTAAGTTCCTCAGTAATCGTTTTTTTACGTTGCACGTGCCCATAGGCAACAAGCATATCTGTACAGTTATCCTCAACCTCAAATAAGACTATTAAGCCGCTTGCTGTGCTTGTAAACCAATCTCAAAAGCATTTGGCATTAGGTATTGAATGAATTTTGATGTCTGAAGGAGCCAACCAAGCACTTAATTCCATACTGCCAATTTTCTTTAAATTATTAAAAATACCTTTCTTTGAATTTTTTGTAAAGAATGCTTTGAATTTATGTGAAAGGAACCTGAGGCCCTGCACCCTGCAAATAGTTATGAACATGCTTAACGCCCTGCAAGTGAGCAGCTCTGTTATTGACAATGGGACTCAATTTGCACATAATGTAAAACTTTGCTTGTATTTCTGAGGATCGGGCATCCATTGCTAGTACAAAGTATGTTACATGAATCATACAATCAATGATTAGTAGGAGCATACAAACCCCCTGCTATTGGTTATAAACTTAATCTAACGTTTATGGATAAGCTGTTCCGTGCGTGCATGTGGAGGGACAGGGAGAATCTAAATGCTGCCTGAATAGATGCGCTAATGTTTTATATGTGACTTGCTGTGTTAGAAGGTGTCCTGCTCCAGATCACTGTGTCTAAGCTTTCTAGCTACTGTACTTGTAAAAGCTTTCACTGAAAACCAGCAAAGTTCAGGGGACTGCAGGTTTGACTCCTACCTGATAAAGAACACAGGTAGTTTTTAATATTTTTATTATGATACTTGCATTACAACTGAATTAAAAAGCTACCTCAACTGTTTTAAGCACTGCATAAAGTTCTGAAACTTTGCTTTTATTCAGTTATACTGAACTTTATGGTCTACAAGAAATAACTGGAGCTGCCTATAAGGTAACAACATGATATTCAAAGAAAGTTGACAAAGAACAAAAATCAACAAGTAAATTAAGTTTTCCAGTTTATTCAATATGACTTTCATATGATGTGACTTATGTTATGAAACTTTTAGTTTGCTTTTATAAAAAATCAATTATCTTAAAAAGGAGCAAGAATCTTCAACATGGAAACACAGTCAGGTACTTCAAATGGGCTGTGGCAACTTTCTACCTTCCCACTACAACACCCAAATTCATGTAAACAGTAATTTGACCAGTAATAAGCTATGCCTTATAAAATATTTTTCTAAGACCTATTCAGCCTCCGTTTTGTTACATCTCTTTTGCCTGTTTTTTTCTTTGATTTTGGCTGCCAGATGACCTTCTCGAACAGTGACAATTCCAACTGTGAAATTTTTATAAATATGTAAAAAAGGCCACTGCTGAGGTTAAAAACAAAAAAACAGCCAAATATCCTTTACCTCTTCCAGAATAAACTGTTTGAATTTAAAATACTTACAACAGGTGCTTGCAGAGCAAGCATATTTCATTTCAGCATCTGCAGATTTAATCCTGATGGAACTGCAAAAGCTCTTGAAAGTCAGATTTATGTTCATCCTGTCCTGATTTTTTCATGCATTTAAACATTCATTTAATTAGTAATTTGTTGCATTTTTGTGAACAATACATATATTTTTATTATTAACAGTTGTCAACATTTTTGTTACTGTATAATATTTCATATTTCAATATGTCACTGATTTTAATGAGGAAAACAGCACTGATGTTTAGATAACTGAATAATTCTGTAGCTGAGATTTGTAAGGCTAGGAGGAGGGAACTGAGTGGTGTTTTTTGGTTTTGTTTTGGGTTTTTTTTCCCCAGTTCAGTTGTACTTTTTAAGGCTTTTGCTCTTAGACTCAGCCATGATTCCCACATCTTTTCAAGGAATGAAAAAACTATGGACAGTTATCAGCCTATAAATTTTCAGATTACTGTGTTCTGGAGATGTAGACAGAAGATGGGGACTGCAACAGAGAAATTCTTTATTTTTCAGCTAAATCTAGTATTATTCTGGCATTCTCCAAAGGTAAGAAGCATAATTAACTGCTAAGCAGCACCTGATGTGCTTCGATTTTTAGGCAGAAAAACCCTCATCATATTTTTACAACGAGACATATTCCCTTCCCATCTAAATCTCAATAAACTCTTCAATCAGCACCTTATTTCCAAACAATGACCATTAAACATTATGCCCTCTACTATTATTTCAATTATTACTCTGGCAGAATATTAGCAAATGCCTATCAAGGCAGCGTCTGATCTTGATTTAAAACATAGGACTATGTATTTACTGAAAAGGAGGTTTTTGTTATTGTTTGAGGGTTATTTTCCAGATTGAAACAGTTAATGCCTCTTTATATCTGATGGTTTCTTTTTAATGTAAATAAATCTTCAGCCAGGATTACTTGGGTTGATGAAAAAAACCTTCCCTTGCTAGTGGTCCTTGAATCACACTTGTAGTGCAACCCCTATTCACTGTTGGGCAAATACTAGAATTCCTTATTGTAAAGCATGAGGACTTGTACAATCCAGCTTTATAGTGCTGTTTTATGTTTAAGTCAGCATGTGGCTGACTTGCAGTGTTGGGTCATGTGACAAACTGAATCTTCACACCCACAAAAGAGCTGAGAGATACTGGCAGGATAACACTAGCCCAAATAATACCCTGATGAGCTACTTCCAGGTCCATCACAGAGGCCATCAGCCCATCAAAGGTCTATCTGCCCAGGCCCAAAGGAGCACAGCAGTCTGTAGTGGCAGATAGAAACCCAAATCAAGGACTGAGGAGACGCAACCACCTTGTCCTCACCCGTCCCAGGGCTATCCTAGCTGCATGCCATCTGCCCTACTGTCCAGGTGTGAAACCCATCAGCACGGGTCATTCACAATTGCTTTCCAGGTTGCTTTTCTGTCTCACAGTGGGGATTGCTGCCTAGGTATGTAGGACACATTATGGCATATGGGGGAAAAGCGGTTTGGAATAGCACAGAACTTATTATGTGATGTTTAGGGGAGGAACAAAAGGGAGGACAAAGGAGGGTTTTAGGTGATTTGGGGAGGAACAAGAGTGGGAAAACAGAGAGATAAGGGGATTAACAAGGCCAGTCACACGTAAATAATTTGCTGGCTAATGTCTGTCTGGTCATGCCCTGTGCCTGATCAAGGCACGGTCTGACCTTTATTTAAAACATGGGAATATTTATTTAGTGGAAAGGGGTTTTTTTTGTTGTTTGAGAGTTTTTTTCCAGATTAAAACAGTTAGTGTCTTATCTTATTAAATTAGTTCCTGACACCTTCCTGGGTATGAGCTCTCTATTACGTGTGCATAAACATGTATACATATGTGGATGTCCACTCGCAGTAGTGGACTTCCATCCTGTCCAGCCAGAAAGGGGAGCAGAATGAGGCCACTGGTGCTGTCTGTGTGCGAGTGCTCTGAGTGTCTGTGAGCTGTGTGGCCAACTGCCTATATATTTGGTGTATGTATGTGCTCTCTGTGAGTGCCTACCGGGAATGTATCTTCATCTTTCCTACTGGTTGGACCTGGGGACATGGCGCAGCAGCAGAAGCCTTGACTCCCTCAGGCTGTCAACTCTGGTGTGATATATTTTCCTCTAAAACACCCTTCAATTAGTATTTGGCACATACAGCTAACGTAGCCTTCTACTCCATTGCTTTCTTGCATCTGTGCTAAGAGCCTGAATCACTCCAGCATTTAAGCACACATTTAATATAATGTGTTTGAAACCTGTTGTATTTTAACTGCTCTTCTGTTTAAAAGATGTTTAAAAGATGCACATAACTTCAGCATTTTCTTGGGTGCCAGGAAAGAGGGAATATTTTGTGTGTGTATTCTATCAGAAGATGAGTAAAATACCCAGTGCTGTCAGGACTAAACTATTACTAGTACCTAAATTCATCAGTTAAGGAAAACTTGTGTACTTTCTATACACTGCAGTAGATAACAGAGATTTAACCTTCATTTTGAATGAACTGCCACACCACTTTAGCTACAAAGTAATTAACTGTATTGTTTTGCAAATTCCCTGAACAAATTGACCCTCTTTGTAGAGTAGTGACTTTATGCTCCTCTTTTTACATTATGTAGCCCATGAAGTTGTGAACAATCTCTGAATTTGGAAAAAAAAATTAAGTTACTTTTGTCCTCTAGAATAATTTACATCCAAACATATCTACCTCTAAGTCATATGCTTCTTTTAGTGCTTCTAGTTTAAAAGTTAAACACTTTAGTAGCGACGACACTGCTAGCTGCCAAGCCTAATGGAATATGATACGTCAAAGAATTTGTCAGCACAATTGGCAAATCATCAAGAAGAGTTCAACAGATTTCTACTACAGTTACATATTTGGAAACTGACTCAAATAAGTGCTTAAGATGCCAGTTATTGACAAACAAATTTATCACAATTCTAATTAATGAGAAAGTAAACCTGGAGGGATGATATTTCTTGACATATAGAAATTTGTCGATTTGGGGTTAGGTTTTAAGCGTTTATACATAGACTACTCAAATTTAAGCTTTTATTTGCATAAAATTATCTTCAGAGTTACAACAGAAGATGTCATCTAAGTTATTTTCAAGCATATCCTCTTATGGTGTCTTTACATCCGAACTAGGTACTGCTTGACTATTTACAATGCCATTGCAAACCCACTCCCTAAAACGCAGATATTTAGACAAGTTTTTAGGTATACACAAAAATGGAGACTTCAAAAGTAAATATTTATAAATCAGATTTCACTTGCAACTGCTCAGACTTCAGCTTAAAAAAAAAATTGCAGAGCACTAATTTACAGGGTCTCACAATCTACTTTCTCATTGCATCTGATATGTTTCCACCTCCAACTTCCAAAGTTACCATACAACTATAATTTAAAAAAACAAAAAACAAAACAAAGCACCAAAAACCTCCCAACTTTTATCATTAATCCAATGAACCCTAAACATTTATGGCTAATTTCTGAGACAGTGATAGCTTATGTTTTCCATAAAACTTTGTATAAAAACATGCAAATGAATGGAGTTATTTATATGCATGCTCATGTTTCTGCTGATTGTAGCTGACTGTTGCTTTAGGGCTAGAAGGATTGCTTGTTATCAGAAAGGGAAGGCACCTACCATGGTAATGTGGAGAGGGGAAATATGGTGTTCTACATCCATTTTAAACAAAAACCCATTAACAACCAAAATATTCCACCCAAACAATTTTTGGCTATTTCTCTCCTCCCATTCCTTCCCAAAGAAGGACAATATATTTCGTCAAGTAAAGACAAAATATTATGAACACAATAGTCAACAAGTACATGTTATAAGTTATGTGCAAAAGCATTGTACATATGTACACACACATTGCAGAAATATAATCAAGGATACACAGTCAATCTGGCTCCACTCCACATATATTTAACGATCATTCTTGTACAACATATTGTATACAAACCCAGCACTAGTTGTGACATAGTCCTAGGACATATACTGTTTTGGAGAAAGATGCAAGGAGCTTTTAATTTTCTCATCTTTTGTAGACCACACACAAAGCCTATGGTAACAACAGGCTTTAGATGTACTTAACTAGTCAAAAGCTCTGTTCCACTTGTCCCTGGAGATGGAAAACCCTCCAAAGCAATACTGACACCCTATCTAGATACAATAACTTGAACATTCTCTGAAAGAACGCTGTGCCCGAAAGTATTCCTAGCTGTAGACTTTTCTTGGATAAGTGCACAACCACAGTGCCGTACAGCACTACAGCAGTGCAACAGTACCTCTGTAAACCATGAATCCTGGTCCACAGGATCTGAGGAGTCATTGGCAGATGAGTTCTAAATACTATCTATGATAAATTTATGACTACATGCAGATTTTGCTGCCTTTCCCCATTGATGGGCCCATAACATCCCTGGGGGTTCCAGTTTTTGAGGACCTGTAAAGAAGGCCTGTGCAGTACTTCCAGACTACTGTGAGAAAAGAAAAAGGAGTAGGAACAGTCATAGAGTAATGATAAAGACTTTGGTTTGGATGAGCCACTTTTCATCCTACCTTTTCTTGCACTCCGTACACAAATACACCATATTCAGATGACCACCCAAAATTCAAGTGAAACACCGGTAAGACTATGTAATTAAACTGGAGACAATTCCGTAGCTTTTATATTCCATTGTTGTCTGTTTTATGAGGTGTGTGATTGGAGAGACAATAGAGCTCTTAAAGCATAACTAGTATTGACTACATAATCAGAGAACAATAATG
The DNA here is from genome assembly GCF_963921805.1 of Phalacrocorax carbo. Lineage (NCBI taxonomy): Eukaryota > Metazoa > Chordata > Aves > Suliformes > Phalacrocoracidae > Phalacrocorax > Phalacrocorax carbo. Next base: position 23,108,265 of record NC_087516.1, on the reverse strand, counting down.
TAGAAAACAGCTGAGAGGGTACATATTGTAGAAAATCTCTGTTTAAGGGCGAACAAAGAACTAAGCTATAGGGATGCACAGCTACAGCAGTACTGTCTTCGAAATTCCTGCCTCCTAATTGCAGTAATTCAGGAACTGCACCCCAGTTAGTGCTATGGCATATTCTGACATGCCAAGACACTATTAAAATACTTAAACATGTTTGAAGGCATCAGCAACTTCTTTCTCTGCACCTTAGGCTAAATACAGTTAAACAGCAATTGAACATATCTCAAGAAACATTTAGTGCCCCAAGGCTTGGACTGCTGTCATTCTGAATGTGGCATTATCGTGTACTGCAGAGATAGTGCATGCCATCTCTAAAAGAGTCCTACTGAATAAAGTCAAACATAAATCCACTGTTTGAGATATGCCAACTGCATTGAAGTAATGAATATATTAATTGCTTTTGGACTAGAATAATTTCATGTATATCATGTCCAATTCTGAAATTCTTTTCAGTGCTTAAGAGAATACTTCAGAGTACAGAAAGGCTTACATGTACACTGATTGAATGATTAATACTGTGAGAGGAGGTATGACAGAAGGATATAAAATAATGAATTCTGAATCTTTTTAGTCTTTTGTTACGCAAGGAAAAAGGAACATAGAATGAAAGTGATATTTTCAATACTTTACTTGAAAAATGGTAAAATAAAGATATCCCTTAATCAATTCCTAAGAACATCAAGACTCACTGCTGTAGCGTGTCAAAAGTCCAAGTACTTAGATGGTTTCAAGAGAAACCAGAGTGGAATTTTCAAAGCAAACAGGAGATGTTATATAGTCCTCTACCACTAAAACTAATAAAAATAAAACAAACAAATAAAGCAATACCATAAGAAAATAGAAACAAGTAACTGATTCTTTAACATTTGAAAAAAGCTCATACTAGATAAATGAAAGTGAGTTAGCCAGAAGAGAAGGCAGCTGAGGGAGACACCACTTTTCATGTACCTAAAAGGCTATAGTAAAGCAAGAGTGGGAACAATCTGTTTTGCATGTCCATAGTGGGAAGGACCAAAAGTAATGGCTTGATTGCAACAATGACAAATAAGGTTGGAAATTAGAAAAAAAATTCGAGTATAAATATAGTGGTGGAAGGTAATACAGGCTCCACCAGTGGGATGGTTTTACGAATGTCTAGAATAACTTCTCCCAAGGGTAACATAAACGTGGCTAATCCTACCTTAGGAAAGCAAGGATGCACTAAATGACCTCTAAAGGTTCCCTTCAGCACTGTGATTCTGTTAATATGATTACTAACATTTATGTACTTTGGCTTCAGCCCAATCCTTAACTGTTTCTGGGATAAGATTCTTGACATATTCAGTAATAAATCAACCTTAGAAGTTGGGCTTAGGTCCAGCATAAAGCCTATTTTAGAATGACATCCTCCTTAAAAATTTATGTTAATAGAATTACAAACAAAACGCCAAAATGGTTGGACCATTTAAGACAGGTATTAATCAAAGGAATATGGAAAAAAAAACAATCAGTAATGCTAAAAAAGACCTCCCACTGTCAAGTTCCAACATGATAACATTTATAAAATCTTCTTGCCTAAGTCCCAACACATACATTCCATGTTACAGTTTCATAAAAATGTTAAAGATAGATTGCATAATAATTCTACCTATAGTGGTGAAAAACAAATATCACACCTCTGAAGTCCATTAAACCTGAAACTGGTGTAAGAAAGACTCTGTAAAGCAGAAAATTTCAACAGTGTTTACTTCTTATATGAAATTTTGGTTGTCTTTACCCTTGAAAAATACCAGTCTTTTTTTAGGGAGGAACAGAGTCAGATAAGATGAAGAATGTATAAGATTGATGTACTTCTTTTGTTTAATTAAACAGACTATACCAGACTATATAGCTATTTAATATGACTCAGACAGGTAACCAAAGAAATATTACCCATGCAATAAAGTTCCTGGCTTAGATTCCGTGGTTATTTCTATCACAATTTCCTCCACCAGGTTAAGGTATATTATTTAACTGTTCCTCTAGTTATAGAGCAACTCCATTAAAAAGTTTCCTAATTAAATTAATAATTGTACCAGCTCTGTAGCATTGCATCTGTGATCTCCAAGGAATCATCAATATTTCACAATTGACTTAAAGGCTGTTCATATAAAAAACACACCTATGGTGCTTCTTTTTATGCAAAAAACTAGTTGTAGTCTTCCAGGCCTGAATCATAATAATCAGTTTGTTGTCAGTCGAGAGCCATAATATAGGTTGCATAAAATATTCTCTGTAAGTGAAATCAAATTCAACAGACTCAATTCCAGACAAATAATAATTTAAAACCCCAGTTACATTACAATGTAAAAGGAAGCACATTAGAAACATATAGTTTTCTCTAGTTTAAGCTTTATTTATCATGTAGTTTATTATTTCATTTTTGTTCACAAGACCAATTGCATATATATAATGAGAACTAAGAAGTATCAGCTTATGTGATACCAGTGGAGAGTACTATACTAAATATACCATGATGAACTTAAATTCCCTAGATTTTAATGTTCTAGATTTAAATGTAATTGCTACAAGACTCCTTGTAATCCTGTTAAATCCTTTGATAGCCTGATTTACTTCTATCACTGAAATGGCAACATATCCTTCAGAAAAGTAGGACTTACTAGGGCTTCCTGAAGTAGCATAGACACTAAGATGTAGGAAACATTTAAGCTGTCTAATTGTTCTGCCAATCTGATGCTAAAGTATTAATCTGTCACTGTGTCAAATTACATACCTTTGGTTTTTTTCAGCAAAACGTGTCAGTGCTTAACAAACTCTGAGCTGAAACAATTCGTGGAGCAATTAGAATGTCAACTCTCCTGAAGATGACTTTAAAAAGTCTGAATCAGGGCTCAAAAGTCAACATAATTTCCTTGATACTCATGCCAAAGAGATGGGACTGCAGGAGCTCTAAAGGAACAAAGTAGCTAGCAGCCATTATTAGATCATCTCTGCTGTATACTGTGCCTTCCTCCCCCCCACCCCCCAGTATTTTATTTCTTGGTAGTGAGGATTTAATAATGTATTTTCTTCATCAGGAATAGACACCAGGTAGGAAACTGTGGCTCTTGCCACAGAAGAGAAAAACAAGGTTACATGGCTTCCCCTCCTCTCCCTCCAATTTATGCCCATCTCATTCAAAAGGCAACTCCTTTTTGGAGATACTCCAAGTCCTGTTTTCCAGAGGATATTAATGAATGCATTGCTTCCATTTAGAAACAATCCCAAAAGATGTTCAATGTCATTAGATCTCATGGCTATCTCACAAGTATCTCAGAGAATATCCAGAATCAAAAATGAAAGTTGACTATATAGAAAAAATCAGTGACTTGACAAGAGTTGTAAGCTGTTCTGTAAGCTTGCTATTTGTTGAAGTGATACAAAAATGCACTAGATATGACTAATGTTTAGGTTCAAAGGGCAACTGATTAAAAAGACACAACCGCCCCTACACACACGGCTGCCTAATTGTCTAGCATAATATGTGGGGGAAAAAAAAACGAACGGCAAAACTGAACCACTTGTGACTACAGATAAGAGCTCAAACTAAAATAAAGTTCTGGTTGAATGCTTCTGTGTTTAAGAATTCGCTTTAAGGGAGAATACTGATTTCTTTCTTTCAAATCTTTCAGTAAGTTACTCATTTCTTGCAGAATTCTTCTGCCACATGAGATAGTAACTTAAACTGATTATCTTGATAGAACCACTGCTACTTCATGCAGCAACACATTGTTGGATTCTGGATCTTATTTCATTCCCGCATATACAGAATAAAATACTATATAACAACATATATTAAATAGTAGTACTATTTTCATAAAAAGGGAATTACTCTTGTTCCCAAGAGGTTTTCTGTGTGATTCATGTAATGTTTATTTTGTTACGAGTTATAGACCCTCAAAGGTTAAACTTGAACTGTAACTGTAAAATGTGCTGAAGCTCTATTAATTTATATTGTTATTTTCAAATGGGGGGAGAAGAAAGTTCTCCATGCTCTGCATGCAAATGATCATCTAAATAATGTAGAGCTCAGCATGAAGGAGAAACAAATAACTTGTGACTACTTGTCTTTTTAGTAGCTGTCAAGAGGAAGCTGTGTTGTAAGAAGAAATATAGCAGTCATGTGAAGGATACATTTAACCTTTTCTGTCACATAAAGGGAGCCTTATCTCACACAATGAAAAAAAGTACTCACTTATCTGTGCATGTCATACATGTTTCTCTCACAAATACACATATAAATTTGTAATTTTACTTAATCGTACTAGCAAGATCTGGGATACAGAACAAAATGTAATTAAATTCAGCGAATTGAAAAGTACAAAAAATGCATTTTTACTCCTTTAGCAGAAGATCTACATGATGCAAGAACTAAATGAATGTCAAAAACAGAAATAAAAAACATTTTAAGATTATTGTATTAATGAACATTTTCCCTGTTTGTATAAGTATACTCCAGAAGAACTAGGTTAAATTTTATAAAATATTGTGCTCATCTTCATTAATAATGAAGCATAACATAAGTATAAAATCATACAATTCAGGATTAAATGGTAATATTTCTGCCTGTCACAGGGAAAGGAAACTATTTACTGATTAACTAGTTACAGACTCTTGTGTTTTTTTTAATGTCAGTGGCATGAGCCATAGTGTCACTCTGGTCTTTAGATCAATTATTTTGGAACGCTCAATTTCCTAGGAAGAGGTAAAATCTACCCCAGAATTAATCACCCTAAGTAAGTTAGTACTTTTGTTATTAAAACTGATGCTTTCTCACTGAGATGATGCAGGGAAGGGGAATGGATTTTTGTTGATATTGTTGTTTTTATAGTAAGTATGTGCAGAAGTTTTCACACCTCAAAAAACGGAGAGACAAATACAGAAAGATAATGAAACTCTCAGCTTGATTTATGTCCTGCTCAAAGGGATTTTTCATTAAATCTTTTATTGATTTTTCAGCTGTGTGTGCAGATTACAGCCAGTGAATTAATTACAAACATCAGCTCAGAATGGTTACATACTTATGACAGATTCATCTGGGTTACAGTCCATTAGTAATTAAGTATTAAGCACAGCACTAATTCCCCCGTGCATGTACAGTAGATAGACTGTAATCATACACATGAATCACAGGGATATTATATTAAAAGAGATTACAGTATCACTGTTTATCTCACTATAGAATAGAAAAGTATAATGATTTTTTATATATATACTAATGGAAAGTATAGAAGTCTGAATGATGCAAAACAGAGAAGACAAAAAAATCAAGTTTTACTTGCAAAGTCTAAGCCTGTCAGAAATAACAGTCTCAATCCTTCTTGTGGGAGAAGGAATCTACCAGAGCCTGTAGTGCATATCATAGTTTTTTCGCCCCTGCCCTTGACACTAAGTAACCTACAGTGTTTCATTCATTCAACAGTTATAGGAGGTAATGTAGTAGAATTCTTACCTTACAAACAGAACTGTGTCTTTATGAAAGTTAAAGGCAAGATTGGACTTGAACAGGGGTGTCTAAGCCTATTAGTCAGGAGCTATCTCTCATCCCTGAGATGAAGATACTGGGTTTCTGGTTGCTTCACCAGCTATTGGTAACATTTTCTTCAAATTTCCTAAGCCACTTATTTGAGTGGACAGCTGAGCATATCCCTCTACAGAGTTCTTGAGAACTTCCAATACATGTGAAATATTTCCTAGCCCCAAAGTAAAAAATTGAGTTATTTTTGTCCGAAGTTATTCCAGTGGAAGCACTCGTTAACAAATATATTCTCTTGGTTTAAGAATGTTTCATGTTGCAATTTGTCTGCTTTTGTATTTTGCAGCACAATATTAAAACTAGTCAGTATGATTTTCACAGAACCACAGAATCACAGGTTGGAAGGGACCTCAAGGATCACCTAGTCCAACCTTTCTAGGAAGAGCACAGGCTAGACAAGATGGCCCAGCACCCTGTCCAGACGACTCTTGAAGGTGTCCAACGCGGCCGAGTCAACCACATCCCCGTGGAGATTATTCCAAGGGTTGACTGTTCTCACTGTGAAAAATTTCCCTCTGGTGTCCAGTTGGAGTCTCCCCAAGAGCAACTTGTGTCCATTCCCCCTTGTCCTCTCCATGGGACTCCTTGGAAAAAAGGAGTCTCCATCTGCTTTGTACTTAAGTACTTAAGTACATGGTGATGAGATCCCCTCTAAGCCTCCTTTTCTCAAGGCTGAACAAACCCAGATCTCCCAGCCTATCCTCATATGGCAGGCTTCCCAGTCCTTTGATCATCTTGGTGGCCCTTCTCTGGACCCCTTCCAGCCTGTCCACATCCTTTTTGTAGAGCGGGGACCAGAACTGTACACAGTCCTCCAGGTGTGGCCTGACAAGTGCTGAGTAGAGCAGGATAATGACTTCTTTCTCTCTGCTGGTGATGCCCTTTTTGATGCAACCCAGCATCCTGTTGGCCACCTTGGCCACAGCAGCACACTGTTCGCTCATGTTGAGCTCCCTGTCCACCAGGTCCCCCAGGTCCCTTTCCACAGAGCTGCTCTCCAGCCAGGTGCATCCCAGTCTGTGCTGCACTCCCGGATTATGTTTTCCCAGGTGCATGATCTTACACTTTTCCTTGTTGAACTTCATAAGTTTCTTGCTGGCCCACTCCTCCAGCCTATCCAGATCTCCCTGCAAAGCAGCTCTCCCTTCTGGAGTATCTACTTCCCCACTCAACTTGGTGTCATCAGCAAACATCATCAGGCTACACTTGATCCTGTTACCTGGATCACTTAATGGTATGTTGAATAACATAGGGCCCAATATTGATCCCTGGGGGACTCCACTAGTGACAGGTTGCCAGTTTGAGAAAGGGCACCCTTTGGGTGCGGCCTGTCAGCCACTTCCCCACCCACTGCACAGACCACTTGTCTAGGCCATAACACATCAATTTCTCCAGGAGGAGACTGTGGGGAAATGTATCAAAAGCCTTGGAGAAGTCCAGGCAGACAATGTCCACAGCCTGCCCCATGTCAACCAGGCGAGCCACTTTGTCATAGAAGGCCACCAGGTTTGTCAAGCACGATCTGCCCTTAGTGAAGCCATGTTGGATATTCCCAATCATGTGCTTCATTTGACTTGTGATGGCCCCCAGGAGGATTCATTCCATAACTTTCACAGGGACTGAAGTAAGTCTGATGGGCCTATAGTTACCTGGATCCTCCCTCAAGCCTTTATTGTAGATAGTGGTGACATTTGCCTTCCTCCAGTCCTCTGGGACATCCCCCGTTCTCCACAACTTCTCAAAGATTATGGAGAGTGGCCTTGTGATGATGTCAGCCAGCTCTCTCAACACCCTCGGGTGGATGGTGTCAGGGCCCATCGATTTGTAGGGGTCAAGCTCCTGTAATAATTCTTGAAGTTCTTGAAGAACTCCCAGCACTCACTAGCTCCTTTTTCTTCCATGGAAGTGTCCCATGGGATCCCTCCCAAGTGAGCCCTGAGTGAACTGAAGTTTTCTCTTCTAAAATCCAGAACCCTTGTCTTAGAGCTGACCTTCAGCACACTCAGCAGGATCCCGAACTCCACAATATTGTGGTCACTGCAGCCAAGGCTATCACTAACCGAGATATTACAAAGCAGGTTTTCTTGGTTTGTGAACAGCAAGTCCAGCAGTGCCTCCTTCCTGGTTGGCACATCTATAATTTGTATCAGGAAACAGCCCTCTACACATTCCAGGAACTTGGTGGATGACATGCGAGCTGCCGTATTGTTCTTCCAGCAGACGTCTGGGTAGTTGAAGTCACCCATAAGGACCAGGTTCTGTTGGCCAGAAGCTTGCTTTAGTGCCCCAAGTATCGCTTCATCAGCCTTGTCACCGTGGTTAGGAGGTCTATAGCAGATGCCCATTGTGAGGTCCTGCTTGGAGATGACCCCTTTGACTTTAACTCAGAGGCATTCGATGAAGCAGTCGCAGTCACCATAGTTGACTTTGATGCATTCCAGGTTTTCCTTAATGCAGAGTGTGACTCCTCTGCCTCTTCTACCCTGCCTGCCTTTGTGAAAGAGCCTGTAACCACCCATTGCGATCCCCCAGTCGTCTGAGTTGTCCTACCATGTTTCAGTTACTCCTATGATGTCATACCCTTCTGAGTGGGCACGGAGCTCCAGTTCCTCCTGTTTGTTTCCTAGACTGCGTGCATTTGTATACATAGCCTTGAGGTGATTACTCTTCTGTTTCACATCTTGGAAGACAGCTACAGAATATTTGTCACCACACTGCTTGGCCTGACTTACTCCCCTATTGGACGTGCTGGTATGAGCATTTCCGCAACAGATCCCACCCCCCAAGTCCTCCAGTTTAAAACCCACCTCACCAAGTTAGCCAGCGTACTGCTGAAGATGCTTTTGCTCCTTTTAGTTGCCAAAGTGTGTACCCATACTCAAAAACTTTAAATCTCAGAAAATATTCCATTGTTTCTCAGTTTGTGACATTTCCAGATTTCTTAAGAAGTGTAGTACATATACTTTGGACTACAGCTTCATAGCCAACGTCTACTTTTTCAAGAATGAATCAAATAATCTCCAGCTTGTTTCACTCATTTGAATATCAAGAAGTTTCTTACATTATTGGTTTATACTTTCACTCAGACTCCAGTAAAACTGACAAAAGATTTGAAACAGGACAATGTTAGGCTTGCTCCACTTGCAATGCATGACTAAATTCTTGACAAGAGGTAGGAAAAAACCCTAATTATATCTGCTAGGATAGCATAAAACCCAGTCAAGCAAAATATATTAACAGGGAGGTTAAACTTTTCTTTTTAAAGAGTACATATACTGAGGAAAAATAAGATATTAATGTATTAAATCTATTGAATACAGTACAGGAAAAGAAAATAATATTTTCATGATTTCCAGTGTAAATCCACAGTAATTTCTGCTAATTTACCCAATATCACTTGCAGTGGTTATAAGCACTTAGCAGCTGCTGGATTGTTTTGAAAATCTGGACAAGACATGGAAAAGCAATGGTCAAATATAGGAATTGGGCAGAATATAAAAAAGTAGAAGATGAAAACATTTTATCAGACTGAATCAGACAGAAAAATACAAAATCTGCAGATTTTATCTGACTTGAAAGACAATTATTTTTAAAGGGAAAGGAGTAATTTGGCATTTTGGCAATTATTATTTCAAACAGGTTTTTAATGAACTGTCAATTTCCTTTTATTAAATGGTCATTGCCTATTATTGGCCCCAGAATGTATCATGGCTAGATCATATGGTACATACTTTGTGCAGGGATCTTCCTTACAGGCCATTCAGAATATGGCTTCCTGAATGAAACATATTCAGTAGAAAATTGTTCTCTGCAGTGTTTTAGTCTCTGGCTCCTTCCTGAGATCATAATAGAGATGCCAGTTGCAATTGTGGTCCTTGTGAATGTTAAGCATTGTGCACTGGAGTATAAGTAATTTATTCATATAATAGATTCACTCTTGTATGGTACAATAGGTTTCTACTTAGGTCAACTTTGAAGCTGCAACTTCAGGCAAAAAATTGTGTGCCCAGAATCAATCACCTGAGCCACCATAATTGCCAGAGGATGGAATTATTCCAGGAGAATTGCTCAAAGAGAATGGCAAACTCCTACCAGAGCTGAATGAAGCCTTGCCAAAACTAGGCATCACACTTGCATATTTCATGGTCCAGGAGTGAGCAGCAGAGGGAGCTGATGAGCATATTTCATGCCCCTTTGTAAACAAAGCACCTCTGATAGTGAGCCATTAAATTAGGCCTAGACTAAGCAGAGTGGATAAATTCACAGTCCACAGTGGTGGACACCAGTGATTAGTTTATGAAACTTATGCTTCAAGTTAATTAATTTTGTTGGAGTGGAAAAGCATGGTCCTATACAGATATATTCTATTTTAAACCAGAGATGAGTGGCTGGCTAGATGAAGTTGAAAATTATCTGTTTACTTTTAGGGATACAGATAGAAAGTAAATGGATGAATTAATATGTCCTCAACACTTTTTGACAAAAAATACTTATCAGCATTAAAATTAACATTGACTTTATTCTGCTCCTATGGTGAAGATATTTTGAGAATCTTTATTATTAGACTTTTCATGTACACTCTTAAATCTCTTTCCCACAAGGTGTGTGAAAACTCACTAAATATGTAGCAGTGCAATTAAGACTTAAACTTTCAGTGCATGCTTCATCCTACCAGAGACATGAACTGCAATTGCATATAACTTGAGTGTTGTTAAACTTATTTTGTGCCACTGCAGAGATATTTTATGGGGTTTTCTCTGTTTCTATTTACTGATGCTTTTAGTCACTGAAAGCAGAGGAGGTACAGAAAGAGGTCAAAATTGACAGCAAAACTGAATCAGGGCTTCTCATGCCAATGAAATAATGAAAAACAGCACTGTTCTTACAGCAACAATAATGAATATAAATAGACAACAGGCTCTGAACAGCTACTGGGAGAAAGAGAATAAGGCATCCATTTCAAGAAAAGATCTTTTCCTGCCATCACAGATAGCTTTATGAACTGGATAAATTGGGATGCCCTTTAAACAATTTTCATGCTTCAAGAAATGTCTGTGAGAGACAGGTCTCCCTTATTTTCCTTTAAGGGATCAGACTTAATAGGTTGAAATTTACTTGCATTTTCTACACCTTTATTTCTCATGTCAATCATTCCCAGATAAAATCTGTTATCTCCTCTTTGACATAGTTCAATACTTAATACGAATGCTTTCCCCCCACCCTGGATTTATTGTCTCAAGCACACATATCCCTATCTCTCTACAGATAACATAAGCAGGGTACAAGTACTGTCCAAATAATTGTCAGTGGATAATAAAGACTTGCCCAACATTTCTATCTGTTTCAAAACTAAATCCATAAGTAAATGTGTAACTCTGCATCAAAGTAATATACTAGAATAGCTGTGAATAGCTGATTTTCTTCCATATAAAATACTGGACACTGCATCCAAAAAAAGGTTAAAGAACCAAGTTTCTTTGATTTTATGACTGATAGCATGTACTAAACCTAAAAGTTTAAGTCATTGGAGAGATGATGTATCAATTAAGTTCCAAAGAATTATAAGGTTTTTGTCTGTCACTAAGTGATTCTATGGACTTAATGTATTTTACACCACCATCTGCTCAAAACTCAGCAGAGAAATATCTTGCCTCTAGTTGAAACTATTTGAAAATAATTATAACTTCTGGAATAACAAAATAGCAGTCTAATACAATACCTATGAAAGTCATCATGCTATAAAAGAACAATTCTTCTTGTTAACTTATAACATTTTTATTCATAGGGAGGTTTTGATCTAAATTAAGATTTACAGAAATACCTTAAATTTCAAATTTCAAACTATAGAACTGATGGAAAAGGAAGAAAGAGCAGATCAGGAATAAAATTTCCTTGCTAATGTCACAAAAAGCAAGAATCATTTAACTTCTCTGATGTTAGATTCTCTCATTTATTATACTTTAGTCTACGAAAATTTGTTTAGCTGCAGGCATTTCTTATTCTGCAAAACAAAGCTTATACAGTTTTCTACAATAATCTGTATTTTGAAAACCCCCTTAGGAATTTTAAAATTATTTTGAAGACCTCAGCTACACAAACTTGCCAGAGGAGTGAGCAATGGTTCTAATTATAAATGTCTGGGAGAATTTCTCACTAGTTTAGTTTTACCTAGTCTGTCTTTCAGGGGAAGGTAATATACACCTAAGGCATAGCTTTCACAAGATGCACTACATCATTAGCACATAGCATTTAGACGTCCAGTCAATCCAACTTCATTTAAATTTCTAAAAAGCACAAAAGTTTTTAATATTCAGAGACTGACCTCATACTGCTTTGACATCCTTTGATTCTGATATCTCTGTCATCAGTGAGAAGTGCAAATTCAAAGTAATCAACTAAAGCTAGTGGCGTGCCACAAATCTGAAATAAATACAAAGTGTGATCCAGAACTCTTCCAAGGACAGCATTGACAATTTGAGTTGAATAGAAAAGAAATATTAGGTCTCTTGAGATTTATGCGTTTTGTATGTTAATTATTATAAAGCAGATTAAGATTTATGCAGCTCTAAACTCTTTGCCCAGACATTAACACCAATAGCATACTCAGATCATAGATAATTTCTGTGTCCAAAAAGATAACAGATTCTCCTCAAACAGGTACATTAAAGATGGCATCAAAATTTTTACTATATTTGACTGCATCTCTATTAATGTTACAAGTACAGAGATGATAAAACATCATGATAGAAAGTAGAGTTTAAAGATTTGTTTGTTTCTAGTCTGTCATATAAATACTGTCAAATGTATTTTTCAGCTTAAAAGTGTAAAGTTGCTCAGCAAAGCTGCTCAGCCACAGTGTGTGTGTGCTGGTTTTGGCTGGTATATATTTAACTTCATTCATAGTAGCTAGTATGGGGCTAGGCTTTGGATTTGTGCTGGAAACAGTGGTGATAACACAGAGATGTTTTCATTATTGCTGAGCAGGGCTTTCACAGGGTCAAGGCCTTTTCTGCTTCTCACCCCACCCACCAGCAAGTGGGCTGCGGGTACCCAAGAAGTTGGGATGCAACACAGCTGGGATAGCTGTACCCAACTGACCAAAGGTATATTCCACACCATAAAACACCATGCTCAGTATCTAGAGCTGGGGGAAGAGAAGGAAGGGGCAGGACTGAACACCTGCCTGCCCATGGGAAGTAGTGAATGAATTCCTTCTTTTGCTTTGCTTGAGTGCACAGCTTTTGCTTTACCTATTAAACTGTTTTTATCTCAATCCATGAATTTTCTCACTTTTATTCTTCTGATTCTCTCCCCCATCCCACTGGGGAAGGAGTGAGAGAGTGACTGTGTGGTGCTTAGCTGCCATCTGGGGTTAAACCACAACAATGTGTTTTTCTGACTGATGAGCTTCAGGACAAGTGGAACTCCTCAGAGGAAAATGAAGATTGCTCCTTTCTTAAGGGCAACTAAACTTGCTTAGCTGAGAGAAGTTTCTGTAGCTCAGAGGGGGACCCGTGCCCCTGCCTCCAAAACTCTAAATTTAAAGGTGATGGAAAGAGACTTCAAGGAGTCTGTAGAGTTTTTTTCCATATAGGAAGCCACTGAAGGTTGTTTGAATAAATAGTCTGGAAGGAAAGGATGTCAAAGAGGAGTGGTAAGATACATTTTCAGATGTTTATATTATTTTTCATTCAGAAGTTCTTTGTTTTCACTATTAAAAAAAAATGTCTTCAGCTTTTAGACTTGGTGGTCTAATAAAACAAGGCTTTGGAGAACAGGATGTTTTTGGCATCCATTGTTGTGTCACTGACACTGCAAGACTGAACCAAGCAGTCTATCAAACAGAAAAATACACACAGGAACATTAGGAAATCAACAAGTACTAATTTATATGGAGCTAGCACAAAAAATGAAGCTGAAGCTACGCATGGAGCTATACCAGGTTTGCTTTACCTAGGGATTACACCCCTAAAAGTTCACTAACACAGAAACTTAGTCTGATGAAACAAAATAAATTCTGGCCTTATTCACAAAACTTTTGTTTTGAAATTGCAGTGATTTTTTTGTTGATGTTAATATAAGATTCAAAAGAATGACTGTAATAGAAACTTGACCTAACCCTTAATCCTGGAGCAATATTGCAAACTGTATATAATTTGTAGGAAAAATTAATTTGTAAGAACACAAATGCCTGCTATGCTATATCATTCCTGTTTTACAAATACTATGTTTCACCCTATTAAACATACAAACTGCAAGTTATATATGCCTACTTGCAGGTGGAACACAACTGACAGACTATAGAAGGGCATTGTATCATATGAGATTACAGAGGGAAAAGAACAAATCTGAAGTTTACAGGATGGGAAAACTTTTCAGTAATTAAGACTAGTTTTCACCAGTTTTCTCTGTCTACTATGAAACTGAAATGTAAACAACATTTCCATCTGTGTACTACACATACTGTTCTACTTCGAAATTTCTTCTGTCCTACTAGGTTTTATTGTCAGGTTCTTTTTAGGTTTGGGGGATTTTGTTTGTTTGGGTTTTTTTAAAGGACAGAAGAAGGTTAAAAAGAACATAAAAGAGGTATTCATGCTTATAGCTTGCCTATCTATTAAAAATAAAATCATTAAATTTTAAAGGAAATCAACTTTTACCCAAACAGAAGATAAGCAAATGTAATGAAATTTATGTAGTGTTTTGAAGGCCATCCCAGACACTAAACCTGACTTACTCCAAATCATAGAATTACCTCCCTCATGCTTAATATTCTGTTGTTCATAAATGAAATGCAAAAAAAGCTAACTCCAGGTAGTTCTGCAACTCTGGCTTAGGAAGAAAAGTATTATCAATAACTATAGGTCATCTTATCTCAAGAAAATTTATTAGGTATCCAACACATCAAAGCACTTGCAATGTAGTTGTATCCTACTCTGTTTTTAATTATGAGGTTCTTCTCTGCAGGAAGCAATTCCAAGAGAATTGAAGCAATTTCTTTTAAAGGCTATAAATATCAGCAGAATTCTGCCTCATACATTCTGAAATGAAGAATTTCTTAACACCTCACAGCTTGTAACAGACACATACACAACCCTTTTCTAGGTAAAAGAGACTTATTTGAAAACACAGCCTTTCACAATGACTTCCCAAACTCACTATTAGTGACTGCACAATCTTATGTTAAAAAGGAAAATAGTCTTTTACTGACAAAATGCAATTTGATTGTGAAAAAGTATAATTTTCTAATACCTAGCTAAAAGGCATATTTTGAATTTCCCATATTGTACATACTGAAAAATAGATAATGTTGCAAGTAGAAGTAAAAAGAACTATGCTTTTTTTTTGCCATATGCAGAAAAGAACTTGTGTGGTAATATTCAGTTATAGAGAAAAGCATTTCAAACAAAAGCAGACATTTTCAGACTTGTTTGTCTGTGAAAAGTCATAGTGACACACTACTAGAAATATTTACCTTGTTCTGAAAGTACATGTCTTTTGAGCTCTGCTACACACACCAATTTTAAAATGAACCTTTTATTTCCATAAAGCTGTATCAGCATATTTCAGGGAACAAGAAAGTTTATGACAGCTTGCATTATTACATTTCTTTATTTTACTATCTGCCATGACCTTCAGCACCAATGCTCTGCAAGATTTTGATTTCACCATCGCAGGTTCGAAACAAATTGAAACGGTGTCATGAAAATATTCTGGTTTACAAGTAGACAATAAGAGTTACTAAGATGGAAGTTGCACCAACAAAACCTGTGGTGACTTAGCTTAATCTAGGTACAGAATTTCTATCCCAGAATAGAGAACTTAATAGCAATTTTTTGCTTTATTTTTTATTGAATCCAACCAATAGCTCAAGTCACCATGTCTGTGTTCAGACTTGAGTGTTTCATATACAACTCCTCTCCCTCCCAAGTATTGTCATGCAATTGTTCTCTTTTCTTATTGTTTATGGGAGAGATCAGGAACATGCTCTCCCTCTCAAGCTGAATGCTTGCCATTCAGATAGAAAGGGAGGAAGGGACCTGTGATCAGATTTTAGAAAGCAGGCCTCCCCCCCTAGGTGAATGCCTAACAGGTTACAGAGTTCTTGCTCTTTCACTAACTCCTGATAGTGGCTGTGCAGCACACAGCTACAGGATGATGATGGCTCTCGCCATGGAAAACTGGAAGGTCTGGACCTGAATCCCATTAGGCTGCATATAGTACCTACAACTTCCAATAGCCATACTTGAATGAAAATATCTGTGGTTTCTACTCTGATTTTAAGCTTTGTGCTGAGTTCATGTGTTTTAGGAGCATTCAGAACTTAAATGCTCTTTTTTGTCTTATATCTGGATGTCACCAGAGCATGGATTTCCAGATGAAATGGTTTTGTAACTGTGAATCTTAGCTTAAGCTCATATGTAACTTTGTGATTCAAAACACAGTCACGGTTGAAGTAAGGTAGCTACTAGAAGATTAGCTTTCTGAAACTGTTTCTTAGGCACATATGCCTAAACAACACCTCCAGAGCTCTTGATCTCTCCCATTTGCCTGAACAAACGAGTCATAAAAGCTTTGTCTGGCACCAAAACTGTCGAAGCATTGCTAAGGTTTTTAGTCTGAAAATAGCAAGGTCTAGAGCTGCTCTGTGACACACATCATAATGCTGTTAATTAAACTCTAAAGCAAATACTAAATTTTGAGCTGCAATAATTACCAACATTTTCTCTAGGGCTCAATATCAAGTACTTATTTCAATTAATTAACTGGTATGACACCTTCAATAACATTTCAAAAAAAGAGATGGTCAAAATTCAGCTGAGTTTATTAATAAAGTCTTTGCCCCTCAAAAGACTAGAACTTAACTTATTACCACCTTGTTCTCAACAGATTAATAGCATGAAGTCCATAGCTATCAGCTGTCCTTGCAAAATATTCAATATCCTGCAATAAAGTCTTTTAAAGTAAATATAAGATGACAACTGATTAGAGATCTGTCAGCTTGAGCAGGAGGACTTGACACTTTGTTTCTAGCTGAATTTCAAGTCCGTTAGTTTCCATAATTGCACAAATGAAACCCTTGCATATTTTTCTAAGATGTGGTTGCTATGAGCAAATAAGGGCTGTCATTCACTTATTAACATAATCTAAAAGTAGCACAATGAATGCAAACCATTTGATTGGCCAACTTTTTCCTTCGTGAACCAATACCATGCTGCTTGCTAGACATTTTGAAGGCCTCAGAGAGATCTGCATCAGTCATGATGACCCATGAAAAGCAATTGCTCCTCTGTTCCAGACATACTCTACTTTCTTCAGCTCATTGCTGGTCTCCCAACACTAATCGATGTCTCACTAACCAGCATGATTGAACATGAGTTGCAAGAGTTTAGAAGCAGTCTGACTAAGCCGATATTCATTTAATATTTCCCATCAGCCTGCTAGACAAATTACATTGAAAGTTTCATAACTTTAACCCATCATATTTTGTCAGAGAATTTAATATTATTGGTCAGGATCTACATTTAAGTCTCCATAACTATCACTAATTTAATTACCTGCAGGAATTGTAATGTCAGTATTTATTTGATATAAACATGGGTCACTTTTTCAGGCTTTAAAAAGTATTTGTAAATAGACAAAGATTAAATTGCTAGGTGCCATTTTATTTCCAAAAAAACTTAAGATCTTTAGAACATCTTTTAAATTTTTCCATTAAAACCAATGCTTTCCTCCTATTTAAGGAAAAAGAAGCATCTCAGCAACCCATTTTATCATACACATCCAAAGGTATCTTCTTGATGTATTTTTTTCAACTTTTAATTGCACAAATTGTTCTTCCTATTTTTCTTACATCTTTGTTGTCTCTAAGCTAAACTGCACTACCACAACAGCTTTTATGGCAGACAATAAAATTTAATTGTATATATCTCTAATATTGTTCTCTACTACTAAGTTAAAAAAAAACCAACATTGTTACTATATTTATACTATAATGGACTTACTAGAGATGTTAGTTTATGAGAGGCATGCTATCTGAACACTTTAGTATAGCCACAAATTGATTCATAGACACTTCATTAAAAAAACAACAATCTAACTTTTATCATTGTTTCCAACTTCCTTAGGACTTTTCTATTCTAAATAACACACTAATCTTTGCCAGTGGATATTAACATGTTTGATTACTTTCAATTTCTCTGAGTAAAACATGATCTGCTGCTTAGAGCAGATAAATACAAACATGCAGTTTCCCAGGAAATAAGAAAACTGGACAGTGAGGCAAAAGCCATTAGAAGCTTTCAGTCCATAACGAGCAATTAAGAACTCTTTTTCTCATGTAAATAAATGTTCTTCAGATAGTATGCTGGGCATTGTAGTCCCACATTCATCTTTTTTATGAGCAGTTTGTAGACAAAACAACCCCTCTGCCACACACGCATTCCTGCTGTATTATACCATATGAAACAACCTGCATTTCAGTCGTAGTGTTTTAGCAACATATTTGACTGTATAAACACAAAAACCTTTCAAACAATATTGCAGTCAGAATGGAGTATCAGATTCTGTAAAACCATGTGGAGTAGCATCATCTGACAGATCCTAAATATAAGAACCTGATTCTTTATTTCAGTACTAAATTAAATCACAAGCAAAAATTTGTTTCACAACCACATATTAAATGGCTCTGTCTTGCCCCTCTAACAACAGATATACACACTCCCTAGAGCCCATTTCTGTGTTTGTTTCTAACATTTCTCTGTGCTGGCATATTTTTTGCTTCGGCTGGCACTAGTGGATCAGTACTTTTCTATTTCAGCTGTTCAAGCGGCAGCTAGCAGGACAGCCACAACAAACACAGTTCTGGTAGCTCCTAATGTGTGTCCCTGCCTTTTATTCAGATGCTATTTACACAGTGTTTACATGTAGACCACGTAGCTTTTATAAAACTCAGAGCTTGGATTTTAAATTGAAAGCTTATCAGGCACAGGAGTCTCTCAAATTAAATCATAATAAGTAGCTACTTAAAATGCTTTGGAAGATAGAATCCACAGTAATATATTTTTATACACAGATAGTGTTTGTCTGAACAAAAAGAGAAAAATGGAATAGCAAATGTAATCAGTGAGATGTACTGAACACAGGAGTTTTACTGCAACACCATTTGCCTACAGTAGAACAAAACTAAGCTTTTCTTGTCTTAATTTCATCATGTATAGGAAGTTGTGAGCACACAGAACAAATGAAAACATGAATAAAATTTCCTTAGCCAAATTTCCAAGAAACATACATAAAACGGGTACAATATATTTCTACTGTTAATTTTTTATTTCTGTCCCAAGAATTCTAGACAAACCTACGTGGACTGGCTTAAATGCCAGGTAGATTTTTTTCTGTCCCCCAATTTTTTAATTATTTTTTTTCTTTAACATGGGATGTAGGAATGTACAGCTTCAAATCTTCAGTTTGTCTCAGACATGGGAATTGCTCCCAGCTGGGTGACTTTCTGCTATAATAACCTGGAATTCTGTCTGGGAATTAAGCTATAAAACTTATTGACTATATTTCCATCAAAACTTGTGTGTTCCTATGAACTATTGTGATTAAGGTGAACTGAATTTGCATTGTGCTTGCTCACAGTTCGAGTGTGCTGAACGAATCTTTAAACGTTTTTCTATTTCCTCTTCAGTCTACTCATCTTCAAGTGTCTGTACCAATAATATAAGCTCTAGGAAAACATAAACTCTTTATTTTGTATTTATATTGCAGCTGTGTCTCCACTCTGCCTTTCTGGTCCAGTATTGTAGAGAGTATTCATTTAAAATAGACATAAATACACATCCTGAAAATGTGTGACCCTGCAATACACCCCTGAATCCAATAAACCTTTGGCATCAATGCCATTTTATTCAGAGCAGAATGCTACAAACTGTTACCATTTCACTACGCTTTTAGGGCATACAGTTCACATATCAAGCAAAAGAGAAGATCTTACAGGCTGAGTTTGAGAAATTTGGCTTAGGCTGCAAATTACTTCACTGAGAATTGAAATGTTCTTGGAACATGGCCCTGAAATGGCATATGAGAAGGCTGAATAAAGAAGCTAAAACTTTGATCCTTGAAGATAAATGCAATAAGTTTTAAAATTTCTAAAAGATCTTTTTTTGTTTACTGTTTTAGTTCCACTTCACTTTAAGCTGTTTTGCATTAGTAATGGATGATATTTTTGTAACATTAATGATTCATAACAGGAGTTACGTTGCAAAAATATGGCCTTAATATTGGAGTTATTAGTTGCAGATTAGAATGAATTTCATCATGCCAGAGACAGCTATCCTAGTAAATAAAATAATATCAAAGATGCTGGGATGTGCGTACACTATCTTTTAACCTTAAATTACTTGAAACACTTGACTAGTTGAACTTTCAAGGGAATGAGGTGAAGTCTATCTTACTGTAATACACATCTCCAGGAGAGGGATAAAAGTATATTTACATTAGGTTCTTTTTTGCTGAGACCTCAGCTTCAAAACTGCAAGTCCTTTACACGTGTAATTCACAGCAATGTCTATGAACAGCAGTTTAGGAAAACTCTTTTATACGCTGCTCTGGAGGTGGTGGTTCAAAACCCAGTACATAATTAAATACATGGGATTGATGTTACTGAGTGGTAACGCATGTAACATTTCCTTTGACAATTCAAATTTAAACTCACTTTAGTTCTTATAAATCTTGCAGGAGTATAATTGACTTAACATTTTCTCCAGTACAGCTAATACATTACTTTCATTTCTATCTGGATTTTCATACAAATTAGAGTTAGGCCTGCTGAAAGGAATTAGTGATACCTGATGGCCAACACTGAAGCATCTGGGGAAGACTGGGCTTTTTCTTTTTCCCCTTAATCTTTCAGCTGTAGCCATATATGTAAGTAAGTAATGACGTAAAAGAACGATCTGTTAACGCCAGGGCAATAATTGCTGGTAAAATTAATCTGATCGATTCTGACAGTATACTGCTAAGATCATAAGCAAATAAATTACTGTGTTATGTACTATATTTTTAGGTCTGTTGTACATTAATTTTCTGCATGTTATTTAATTAGCAGAAAATGCATTCTTCTGATAGTTGAACAAGCAAGGAAGAAAAAGGGCATTGCCTCCAGATATAACTTCACATTCTCTATTTTGCTGACTTGAATCCATAGTTAGTTCCATTGAAATTAAGAGTGACTTCAGATTTCCATACCTCTTTCTGCTGCTCATCTCAACTTCAAATACAGTCTTGAATTAAAAATTCATTTTCATTTTTTAAAAAAATTGATATTTTGTCTAGCACTTTGACTACTTATTATTAAATTACTCCATATTCATGCATATTCATATTACTGCTGTTACAGTACATATATTTATGTAAATATAAACAGCAAAAAAACAACTACCAGACACTTCTTTTAGAAAGCTAAAAAACCACACACATACTAATGAATAAATAAATACATAAACAATAAAAAAACTCCAAATATCAAAAATTTTCAGTGGAATCCATAGAAAGTAGAGGAAGAATGAATTTTATGTCAAGATCCTGTAAACAGAGTTACATAAACAACCCTGACATTTCTTTTTTTTGTCATTTTTTTCCTAGCTATTTGCAGTATTTCTTCTTTATATTCAGTCACTTCTTTATGGCTTTCAGTGTTTTAGTTGTGATAGAAAAGTATTTTTGGCAGCCTTTCAAAAAAAATTCTGGAGTTATTTTTTTGATTTTTTTTTTCTGTTTGGGGCTCTTTTGGTTGGTTGGTTGGTTGGGTTCTTTTGTTGCTTTTTTTAAGAAGGAAAAACATTTTGGATGAGCATACTGACTCTGCCACCTACAGTGGAGTTGTTCAGGGGGTATCAGATTCTTCTCTGTAAGTATCAAACAAACATTGTTCTTCTCAGTGAAGCTTTGCTGACTGCCCCCAAAGCAAAACATAAAAATACAGGAGGCAATGTTCATTTTATAAAGATTTCAAAGAGAACATCAGTCTCCCTCAATTGATCAGTGTATGTGTACACTCTGGCAATATCCAAGAAGCATTTTCCAGTTTCTTTATGTCTTTAAGACCACGTCCGTACCATTTTGGGTTGTAAATCTAAATAATAAGCAAAATCATCCTCTTCCTACTGAATTTAATGGGAGTTTTCAGAACAAATAACATTAATTAATTGTCCTGATATTTATCAAACCCCCCAGCCATTTAACCAACAAATCCAACAAAAAAAAAAACATATTAAAATAATCCTATCATTCCACAGGAAAATTTTATTATAGATACAGCAATATTTCCTTCCTAGGATCTATATTTAATTGTTTTCAAGGTGTTATCTTCTGCCTTCTGAAATAAAGGAATCTGCCTGCTCCACCTTGTTCTTCTCAAGTTCATTTTCCACTATATTTGCACTCTAAAATGAACTGAATTGCTCCCAAACTCTCTTTATAGCAGTCATTCCTGTATTATCATCGGGAAATGCATGCTTTTCAGACCTGCTGGTTTTTCTTTACATTGTCTTCTAAATTATTTACAGTTTAGTCTATCTTGTATTTTTTCTTTTATCCTTTGATAATAAATCTTCTAGCATTCAATCACCTCCTTCTCCAGACTGAAGCTTCTTTTTCTTGTGAAACATTACATTCTAATTGTAGAAAATTTAGCCAGGTTGATCACGTGGACTTTGACTCTGTAACCCTCTCTCACCATCGCTGCCTCCTGTTAAACTGTGTAACAGGATACAACTGGAGGAACACTCTCAGCATTTCACTCACTAGCTGCAAACTTACTCTGCCTCTAATAATTTACCTGGTCTGCTGTTCTTCTCTATTGGATAAACTCACCTTTCTCTGAGACATTAAAAGTCCTTTTTAATGATTAATCGTTGACCTTACCAATCCATATTCCATCTTATGAACAGCATATGTAAATAAAGTCTATCTTGAACTGACACCAATCCCATTCTCCACTTTATCTACTCCTAACAACTGCACTGAGAAACCAACAGTAGAACTGCATAAGCCAATGGTTTGCACAGCTTGTGTATTTATTACTACAAAGGAGGTTCTGTTTTCACCATAAGCACTAATATCTCAGGCAGTTGCCAGTTCTGCCCTGGTAATTCCTTTTTTTTCACTAACAAAAACCTAGGTTAGTAAAGAACACCACCCTCTCCAGGGACTTCTTTTAAGGTTCTCACCTCTTTCCTGCATGCTTTTCTATCAATAAAATAAAATAAAATAAAATAAAATAAAATAAAATAAAATAAAATAAAATAAAATAAAATAAAATAAAATAAAATAAAATAAAATAAAATAATAAAATAAAATAAAAAACATAAGGTGGAAAGGAGAATTCTGTTTTGCAACGACATTTCAGGGAATGTTCTCTGAACTGGAGAGTGAGAGGAGATTCAGAATGGCCCTACTAATATACTAGGTAAGCAAGTTCAACTCTTCTTGCTAGAAACCAGGAACTACCAGCACTCCAAATTTTTGCCTTTCTTCTGTATCTACCACTATTAACTTAGCCTTCTTGACTTTAATTTTTAAATATATATATATTAAAAAATATCTCTCTAAGCAAGAAGTAGGGACGTAGGGTTATTTTCTACTTTTTTGTTTTGGTTTGTTTGTTTGTTTTTAACTCCTGTAACGTGGTTTTGTTATATAAGAAAGCAGATTTGCCTCCCTGTGGCTCACTAATATGTTTGAGCATTAAGAATGCTGAAAAGAAAATGCTTCATACTTAGGAGGCAGAGGGGGAAAACAGGTGTGAGAACTCCAGGCATGTCTCATGGAAAAGCTTTCCAGTGGTAGCAGAAATTATTAACTGAGGGAAAAAAACAAGCAAACCCCAAAACAGAACAACAAAAACAAGCCCAGGGATAGCTATGCCTCATGCCTGCACTTTTAAAAACTCAGATGACAACATGAGGAAAGAAGCTTTGCTCTCTTCACTCCAAAGTGAATAGGGAGTGTGCATAAAAACATGGCAGGCTCAAGCAATACTGTGAATATTATTGCATCATAAAGAACAGGTAAACGCCACCATCTGTGCTTCATTAAGATCTCTTCATGCCAGATTCCCAATCTAACTGTCCTATTCAAATGCTGAACTTTTCTGGATATCAGTATCTATTAATTAAGCAAAGGAAAAGGGAAAGCTGCACACATCCTCTTAGCACCTCGTGCCACCTTCATTCCTGAAGCTTATCTCTGATTTTTTTTTTTTATTTTTCTAGCATAGTAGCCTGAAATAACAGGGAAAGAAAAGCAGGAAGTGAAGAAACAACCATCCTGAAGAAGTTTCTTTCTTCCCTTTAGAATATTATCAGCAGTAAGGCAATAGAAATTCAGATATACTGAGAAATCATGCACAAAAATGAACAAGTAGTTGTGAGACTTGAAATGTAATGCACAGTTATATGCCCTGAGTTCAAATACTGTGATGACAAGAGTGTACAAACCCTTTGAGAAACTGTCAATGAGACCCTAGTGGAGGTGCCACCATGACAGTGTGCTAGCTGGACAGATGAGACTTATTTGCTACTTCTTCCTTAACTCTGGAGAAGCAGCAAGGTATGAATTCAAATGAGCTTTAGATTTACCTTGGGAAATCTACTTCAGTGCCACCTTTAATGTTGTTTTTCTATCATATTAGTTTCCAAGGAGCAGAACTAAATTCTGTTCCAGATCATAGCACTTACAGTTCTGTTGTCCTGGCACTTGGCTACTTTTGCTTTAACTCCCGGGGATGAGCTATTTTGAAAACTACGGTCTGAGACAATATACAAACTAAAAGTAAAACTCCAGCCTCCAAGATACTTGAAACAGACAATGGGAGTATGTAAAGGTCAGAGACCATCAGTGGGGCCCTAATCCCCTGAACATGTTACACTCTGTGCCAGAGCTTTGTATGCTGCATTACTAATCAAGTTTTCTTTAAATTATTGATAGCAATAAAAGAACCAAAGGTGCACAGTGGTGAAGTAATCAAAGATGCACATGATGAGCCAACACTCAGCCACCAGAAAACCGAAACCCAGAGCTTCAAATGTTGAAATGGAAGGATCACCACTACACACAAGTGCAGGTTATTCTTTTAAATTTTTACCAATATGGAGAATCCCACTAATTCTTCATTCCCTTCAATATATTGAAAATCATGTAGTAATACGAATTTGCAAAGACTTTACTGTGAATTTGATAACTCTGCCTTAAGATGACAAATCTTGAGAAGAATGCACTAAGCTTTATCAACAGCAGTTGTCTGCAAGGAGTTGGTGGTGTATGTGATAGGATGTTATGTATCATGCCTTCTTTAAAACAAGCTACTAAATCAGAATCTGTACTGGACAGTGACGTTTGAAACTTATTTCTACTGTGTCTTCCAAATAATATTTGGAAATGTTCATGTATAACATGGCAACAAGATTTCAGTAAAGTGGAGCAGGACTGAGAGGCAAGAATAAAGATGCATGTTATGGAAAAATCAGATTGAACAAACATTCCCATGCTATAAATGCATCACAGCTTAAATATTGATTTCTATTCTGTCCATTCACAAAAAATGGATTCATCAAAATGCTGGCTGTATACATCATAAGACTAAATACCAGATTACTCTTTTGTCACACTCACTTGTGTTTTATTTTAAATCCCATTTGAGCTTTTATTCACATTACTTTTATTCTTCTTTTTCTAGCATCCATAGCTAATGGTGTAGTAACATCTGTTAGTAAGACCAGGGCTCTGAGCCAACATTTGTACAAATAATCTTGGAATACATTCTCTCATCTTTTTTTTTTTTTAAATATATTTGGGGGGATGTCTTAATTTATTTGAAATTATTAGTTCCAAAAGTTAAAATATTTGCTTTATTAAGAGTATATATACACTGAAGATATTAAAAAATAATATTATACATGCTCAGCTGATTTCTTTCATACGTATACCAGATATATAACCATCCACAGGGGTGGCAGCTAGTAGATCATCTGCAGGTTGGATGAATGCCTGCAGAGCTCAGCAGTGTGATGTAATGAGGACATGTACAGACAAGTTCTAGGGACAAAAGCACCCTGAAATAATGAAGGCTACTTAGAATTAATATATAGGCGAATGAGTACCATAACACTGGCCAAGCCACATCTCTGACCCCTCAGAGGGAATTATTTTCCTAGTTGCCTACATAGGTTTAAATTAATGGGTTCAGTTCTGCATCTGGTTTTGCTTTTTTGAAAACCAATGAAGCTTTTTGATTTCCAGTGTTTGAGAATGTGACTCATAAATGCCCAATTAAACTGACTCGTGCCAGCACACAGTTGACTCCTGAAGTCAGTGATACTGCTCCATTGTTAAAAGCAGAGCAAGAAGGATAAGTAACAACTTGTACAAAATACAGTTCCTCTGCTCTTTGTTCCCAAATTGTAAATTGACCTTCCAAGAACTCTCATCTCCAAGAAATGTTGAAGTTCTGTACAAAAATGGTTACTTTTCCATCTTACTGGCACAGAGAGCATCCCTGGTCCTTTATTGCAGCTTATGTAGGTTCTACCCAGGTTTGCAAGTTCTGTTTTCAAAGATGCAGAGCCTTGTTAGGCGTGGGAGACCAGCACATAGATTACCATCATGCAGCTCTAACATTTGATTATTCTAATCCTCCACTATCCTGAGCTCTAGAAATGGAACAAAAAGAAATATTGTCAAAGGGACCACATAACACCCTGCTACTTAACTTATGTATTTCTGCCTCCTTTCTAGCACAAGACAGGGCTGGAATGATATCTCATACTAAACTCCTTCTGGAGGATCCCTTTCATCATACTCCAGATACTTCACAGATGGTTAACTTTGGTCCGTTCACTTTAAGTGTCTCAATTACTGTTGCTTTTTCTGTAATTGAGCATGGCATATTAAAGTCAAAAAAATGAAATAAAGATCAGGTTATACTACTGCCAAAACAGGTTAATAAAATACACCATTATTGTACAAGACACTTGTACAACATATTGTATTTAATAAACAGGATTATTTTTTTCTTTTTGGATTTAATCTAAAAATTTTTACTGCATCCAAGTTAAACAGCTGTATATTTCCAAGATTTTGGCAGTACCAAACTGCTACAGACTTGAGAACTGGAGTAGTTTTAAACTCTGAGATGAATGATAGATAGATATACATATTCTATGTAGAGGGTTTTTTTTTTTCCTGTTGATTTTAACAAGGGGAGGAAACCATGAGAAACTGTATGACTACTGTGTGTAAAAAAAATAAAATAAATGAGTCAATGTTTTTTTTTTCTTTTTGACACTCAGAGGATCTCTGTGATAATTGGTAGATCAAATCACATTTGATAAGCTTCTCTCAAGACTATAATCTCTTTCCTGCTTACAAAATAGCATATGTTCACTTTGCCCAACACTGCTCGCAGAAGAATATACTGTAATGTGAAACTTGGAAGCAATATACCTTATGTCATTAACAGAAATACTTAAATACCAAAAAACATTAAGAAATAATTTTTGGTGGGAGGGTTGGCATTAATGATATCTTTCCCTTCCATTTCTGTTGGCATGAATTCCAACTCTATTGACTTAAATGGTTTATTTCTAACTTTACACAGTCAGAAATAAAATCAGGATATACTTAAGATTAGCTGCAATGATGAGTTCTCAGGAGCCATTTTTTGGCATAATGAGGCTTCTGCACCATTAGTGTAAACTGACTTATTTCCAGTGAAGGCTTTTTTGCTTCACTTGCACTTTTTTCTTTATACTAGATAAAGAACTGGATCAAGAGCAAACTGTAAATAGAAAGAAGTTCAAACCATAATGCTTATAGGCTGTACCAATAGTAAGCAAAATGTTTAGTGCTGTGAATTTGGTGACCCTACATGTTCTTCCCCGTGACCTACCAGCTTACAATGCTATTGTTTAGAAATGCCACCATGGAATTTTTGCTCCAGCCACTTAATTCATCATGATCTTTAGCAATGAGAGTTTAACGTCAAATGGTAATGGTAATGGCAAATCCTCATCACATGGAAAGCTACCAAGCACACACACATCTCTTTTGGTTAAAGGAAATATTCTGTGTCCAGTCAATTGTCTGCTCTTTCAATAGTAAAGTAATACAATTTTAAACAATACAGGGTAATGTATAATCAAAATTTTGTTGAAGGCAGAAAAGAAGACACGTATGAAAGTTTCTAAGTTCATAAAATAAAGGGCCTAAATTATATTACACGCTCATAATACCAAAATAGTATATAAACTGAACAGGGATAAGTATGTCAAAAATCTAAAAACAAAACCTTGCTGTCACAAATTATAACTTATGTACACACAGACATGAGTCATGACATATTTCACAACATTATCAGCTGAGTGGTTGATTTGCTAGTAATTATGGCAGCAAATTTTATTTTATTTTATTTTATTTTTTAAATCCGAAGACTTTCATGGCAACTTGATGACCTAAGTGAAACAAACCTTCTGTCTTCAAATGTGTCTACATTCTGTGTTACAGAAAAAGTTGGCCTCCCTCTGTCAACACTTCTGAATTCACTGGAAGCAACAGCAGCACTAATACAATGCTGAGCCTGGCCTAAGAAGCTATACTGAGGAGTGAGGTATGTCAGCTTGGAGCTGGCTCCACACTGATGCAGATACTGAGACTGCATCACAGCAGAACTGCACTCTGCCTATTCTGAGCAAACTCAAGATTTCCCAGCGCCTGCCACCCAGCCAAACTTCTGCCAACTACACTTCAAGCATCAACTTGAATTGACATTTACTGACTTATTTGTTTCACCAGCTAGAAGAATCCCTATAGAACCTGACTTTCAAGGCTTTCTCACCAACAACCCTTGAAATTCTACCATCTGTATCCTTTTAGCATCTATCCTCCGAAGAGAAGGAATTACAACTAATATTAGTCTGAAATCTTTCAGTATTTTTCAAATAAACTAAATAGCCTTGTGGTGACAATGTGATTCTGAGTTTTGGAGATTGCAGCAAAAAAGCAAACTTCTTTTGCAGAATTTCAGTTTCAAAACATGAAAAACACTGCCTTTTGGCCACAGCTTCAGCTCTAACTGCAGTCTCAAACAACAGATCTTTGTATAGTGAAGAGCATTTTCCACAACTAGCTTTAACCATAAAGACATAAAGATAAATATCCTTTTCCTGGTTACTCCACTGTAGAGCTTTTGCCTAAATATGATATTTTTCTGCTGGTTGTCCTTTTCAGCTCTTCTCTATTGTGCTGCTTGCCAAAATTTTCACCATTGGAAGAATTCTCTATTACTGCTAATCAATTGATCCAAAACAGAATGATTTGGCAAAACATGCATAGATTCCAGAAAAAAAGAAGCCATATAGAATCAATAAGATACTTTTTATGGTAATTTATTCCCTGCCCCCCCCAACCACCCCCAAGTATAAAGGAGTATAATATGGGAATGCGGGTGGGCTACACAAAACAAATAAGAAGGTGGAGTTGGAAAAAAAAAAAGTTGTGATTTTCTTGAGATGAATATCATGGATTATTAGTATTCCTGAATCTAGCAAAACAGGTTTTATCCTCTGTCCCCAACACAGCCATTTTCACGTTGTCTCTGGACAGTTTGGCAACACTTAGATAAAAAGGACTTTAATGCTTTGTACAAAGAAAATTTTTGTTTATCTTGGATTTTGAAGAAATGCATTTTTTAATCAATTAATACATATTCTATAACCTCAAAATTGTGCAGAGAACATCTATTCTTCCTCTCATCCTAAGAGAAAAATGAGCTAGCTGGATACTTATCAGAAATTATCTGATTTAATTTCTAGTATCTTTACTGGGGAGCTTACTTGACTTTCCTAAGTCATCTAGTTCTAGCTTAACTTTATCTAGCATTGGAGTATTTTTCTAATTTAAAAAGTAAATGTCTGATGCTTCAAATCACAACTTTTTTTCTTCTGTCATGGTTTTGCGTGGTTAGGGCTATCATCCTGTCTCTTAGTGATCTCTCTTTTCTCTAGAATACAACCAACCTATTTATTTTTACTTTCTGCTTTTGTATCATATTTCTTAGTATTCTGAGCTCGACGTTCTTCCCCAAATTCTCTCCACTTACCTGAAATCTTTCTTAAAAAGCAACACTTAAATGATGACACCTTACTTGATCCTCACTGGTGCAAGTACAGTAGAAAAATTACATCATACATCTTACAGCCAATCTTCTTGCATATACCTTTATGAAATTGTTTGTTCTTTTGTTTTGTTTTCTATTTTTGTTCCCCAGATCATTTTGGTTCCTACTCCTCTCTTCTAAAATATTTCAAGTCTTTCCCAGAATGATATAATCTGATATTTTATAAAAGTACATCCTTCTTTCATCCCACTTTTTAATGAAAATGCTTAGCAAGTCCAGACTTGGGACAAATCTCTCTAGAATATTACACTAAAACTACAACTGTTCTGAAAACAGTTTTCCATCCAGATGTAAACTGCTTCATATCAGCTTCATTGGTCATAATTCCCTCTCTTTCTTAAGAGAATATCACACAACCACCAAAAGCCTTGAAGAAGTAAAAACGTATCACGCATATCGTGCTCATCCACACACTTTTACATTTCTCTAGTCATTCGGTGGATCTTTCAGCAATGTTAGAGGCAGTGGGTCTCTGAATAATTTAGTTATCTAAAAAAAAATCAAACTGGAGGGCAGGAAGATCTGAAAGGGACAAAATAGATCTTTTAATCCTTCTGGAAATCTATATGCTCCTGATACCATCTGAGCTGCTGACTGCACAGACACGATCAATCTGGATGATGAAGATCTAGTCCTGGTTTCCACATTCCATTTTACAACTAAAGAAAGAAGGTGGAAAAGAGTAATTATGTAGAAAAACAACTGTCATTACCCTCATGAGTTATAGCTACCCTCTACCTTCTGCAACAATTCTTTGAATATGGAAGCAGAATAATTTTCACTGCTTTAGTGTTTATCAAAGGTCAGTTAGTTCAGGAAATGGAGGTTTGAAAGTGAAAAAAATCTCTGGCTTTATTCAGGCTAAAAGGTCACATATCGCAGCTCAGAGGCCACTTGGGACTGGATCCCCCAAAACCTAGCAATAGTAATAATATAGTAATACATTGGTATAATAACTGTCAAAAATCCAACATGTTAATTTGGAGTTTGGTTGTAAAGTCCTTCACAGATCCAGCACAATTTAAATACAGTTCAATTGCACCAATAAAGTAATTTGCTCTCTAAAATTTAGTGAACAGCTTTTTGCTTCTATCTTAATGCTTCCCTACTCTGTTGTGATACTGTTTCCAAAAAAGACTGCTGTCCCTGCTGTTTGGGGAAATGTATCTATAATGTCTTGATCCAAGCATTTCATATTCAACAGATGGTAATTTTGGCTGTACATTCATTCTGGTTTCTCTGAGCCTGAGTGCTTAATACCTCTTTCTCTGCCAATCACTTTCTAACTAGCAAACGAATCCTGATCAGACAAGATACTCTTCCTTGCATTCTCTCTCACCTTTAGTGAACACTGACACCTTCAGACATTATTCTGAGATGTGTACTTTTGATCTGCCAGGTGAAGAATGGAGTCTGGTACTCTGTTCTTTAATCCTACATAGGGGTAGGGAAGAATAGAGGTCTAAGTTTCTAAAGAATTAATATTTATTTCTTCATCAGAAAATGTTCAACACACCTGTACTTCTGCAGGCTGAGAAGCTGTCTTTCAACCAGCTGACCTTTTAAACCCCAAAACCTATTCATATTTGTACATGTGATTTTTTTTCCCTTCATTTTCCAAATCTGAGGAACACAGAGGAAAGAAGCTCTGGGCTTCCTGTTACAGCAGTTCCAATGTTGTGGTGGGTTTTTGTTTTTTGTTTGTTTTTTTTTTCTTAACTTTTTTACTTCTCATTCAATAGACTACCACATGGATGGAGAAAGAAAATATATAATTTTATGTTTCTAAACAACATGAACAGTACTGCTCTAAAGTGGATTATCCAGAGAGATTTCTTGAACTGCAAGATCTCTTCCTATGTGACATATTTTGTCACTTCCTGTTTGCATTGATGCTTGCTTTTTCTGAAGTTATTTTTAAATGAAGTGGGAGTTACACCAAGAGTCATAGTCCCCTTCCTTTTTTGTGTATACAGGAAGTGGTGAGGCAAAGCAGTATCTGTCCATGTTGATGACCACGTCAAGGTGGTCTTTCTTTATATTGT
The DNA here is from genome assembly GCF_963921805.1 of Phalacrocorax carbo. Taxonomy (NCBI): domain Eukaryota; kingdom Metazoa; phylum Chordata; class Aves; order Suliformes; family Phalacrocoracidae; genus Phalacrocorax; species Phalacrocorax carbo. The sequence goes on along the minus strand of NC_087516.1, from coordinate 23,076,383 downwards.
TGTTATGGGTTTCTTTGTTTTGTTGGTTTGTGGGTTGCTTTTCTGTTTTGTTTTGTGGGTTTTTTAATTCTTGCAAGTAGTAGAATCAATCTAGAAAGCAGAAAGATAGCAAAGGTAAAAACATATTTCTAGCCTGTATGTAAAAAATAAACCTGTTTGATTAACATTTCCAAAACCATATAAATGATTAATGGCAACACATGCTCAAGTTTGTAAGGCAAGGGCACCCCAAATTATCCACAAGGAAACATCTGTTTGCAGAAGGAAATGGTTCCTGAATTGACTTAAGATAAGTATATGCAAGAGAGAAAATTTGAGAAGCTACTTAATCCAGGCGTGATTTCCTGACATCATAAACCATTTGCCAGATTGTGAAATATGAAGAATAACTTGCCATTGGCTTTGATGATTTATATATTTTAGTAACTGCAATTATAGTTTTATATATATAGAGCTATATAATATTAGCCATATTATTGATATGAGTTGTTTAATAAATAATATCAATACCCCGACACCTCTCTGGACCTTTGTCTTCTTCCTTACTAACTAAACCAGTTGAACTGACTTCTACTTTGTAAAAACAGGAATCCAGTGAATTAAAAAATTCTGATCAGACAATACTGGATTATGGAAGGACCTATGATAACGTCGCACACTTGCTTTACAGAGTAGGATTTCCTTTTTATTTTGTGCAATGTTTGGTGCAGTATGTCTTCCTACTAAGATTAAGTCCCACACTACTTAATACTACATTTCAGTATCCTGAGCATTTTTCTGTCATCATTGATTAGCATTATTCCATGCATAACTACTATTTCTTAGCCTTCAGTATTCTGAATCCTAGTAATTAATTTGCTTTCTGAGAACCATGAGAAACAACTCCACTCCAATTGGTTTATATAGTGTGATTAAAGATCTAAACAGGGCAAATTTAGAGTTTTTGAAGCTAGTGATTTTTGGATACTACAGACCTTAAAAATCTGAAATATGAAGTACTATCATTCTAAGCACCACAGAAACCACTGCTTCAATCTATTAACCTCTAGATAAGACAATAGAAGTCAAATTTCTATATTAACCACCTAGTTCCCTTTAGTTTTCCCACTGACAGTTTTAAATGTTATTACTTCAGGAAAAAATTGCTTACTCAGAAGTTATAATTTTAATTTTGTATTCTCCATGGGACAAAATTCACAAGGATACTTTAAGGTTTAAGACTCTATCTTCTTATTGGTTTGCATATCATATAATTCAGACTAGATGTAAAGTATCATCATCATCCATAAAGCATTTTACATCATTATTCAGGTATGAAAAGACACACAATTTTTCCAACTGTGCATCTTGCCAGCTTCAATTAGAATCCATGGCATCTGAGTTTCGGTTTTCCTGTTTAGTGAATATTTCAGAACACAATTTGTGGATTCATTATTTTTAGACATTTCAGCTAGAATCACGGAGTCTTTTAATTTTAATTTTTGCTTAAATGGTGGCTTTTTAACTCAGTGCTATTGTTATCTACTGTGGATTTCATTATTAGCAAGATATTTTGGCATCTCCCTATTGGATAAACTGTAATAATGGATTAATGAAAATAACCAGAATAGGATTTCTGTGATCGGTTTTATCTGACGAAGTCTAGACAGTTGACTTAAATAACTTCTGCAATTCTTTGCCACTGAAAAATGAGCATATTTGAGACAGACGGGAGTAATCCAGAGATTCGGCAGGTTTTACTTAATCTTTTTGGAACACTTACAACATCTCAGAATGTCGTCTTTGAATGTCAGAATTAACAACATAATCCTCAGATATTTGACCACCATACAAATAAGTTCTTCTATTGTTCCAGGGTGGGGAGCAGGGGCAAAATGACCAGACATCCTCTCTTTTAAGTAACAGAAGGAGGGGGGAAAAGGAGAGAGAGCACTGGAGTAGTAACCAGAATCAAATAACACTGTGAATGTCACAAAGTATTGAGGTTAATGAGAAATTTTGGGGAGATGGTCTGCTTGTGCAAAGCAGCAAATATTGGAAATAGTAAGCTAACAAAAGTAATAAATAAACTTGCAGTACTCTATACTGTTTCACAGTCGTATTTTTTATACATCACAGGCAAATCTTACATAGTGAGTGAATATCTAGTCCACTGTGAAATATTCTAGTTTAAGTGCTTAAGTACAACTGTCTCTGATATTCTGTTGGTTTATATTTGTATCTTAAAATACTTGAAGAGGGGAAGAGAGGAAAGCATAAAACTGAAGTTACATTCATAGCTCCCATTTCTGGGTACTAATGAAATATTCTTCAGTAACATGAGCTAATCTTTCAGATCTCTTCTAAACCAGTTTATTATTTCTTCTCATTGAACAGAGGGACTTGGCACTGTAATTCTTAACATATAAATTTGTTATTACATAGCATGGTTAATATACAGAACCATAAATATATTTCTAATTTTATTTTCAGGAATTAATCAGTCACAAGCTGTAAGCAGACAAAAAGGAAAAATTTACAAATGGTACCCAATCATGAAGAGTCCTCCTGAAATAAATTTTTCAGCATATGAAGGAGAAGACGGTGCTTGGAAATAGTCAGCATGGATTTACTCCAGGTAAGTCATGCCCAACGAAGCTGATTGTCTTCTATGATAAAGGGACAGTTTGTGGATAAGAGAAGAGCAGTGGAGGTCATTTATCTCAACTTCAGAGGACCTTTCAACATTGCTTCCCACAATATTTTTCTTTGAAAGTTGGGATGTTATGATCTAGATGGGTGGACAACCAGATGGATAAAAAACCTCGTTGGATGATTAGGCAAAGAGGGTAGTGGTTAGTGGGTTGTACTCCACCTGCACTCCAGCAATGACTGGAGTACCACAGGGGTCTCTCCTGGGACCTGTCCTGTTTAACATCTTTATCAGTAACCTGGAGGAGGTGAATGGAGTGTGCTCTCATTAGGTTTGCAGGTGAAATCAAATGGGGACAAATTCATATGGTTGAGGGCAGGATGGCCATCCAGAGGACTCTAGACAGACTGGAGGAACTGGCCAAAAGGAACATTTTGAGATTCAAGATGAACAAATTCCAACTACTAGAGCTGGGAAGAGAGTCCCTGAGATGACACAGGCTGGACCTGATCAGTTTTGGAGCAGCTTTGCTGTGAAGGACCCGCAGGTGCTCATGCAGCTGGGCGCGAGCCAGTAGTGTGTCCTGACAGCAAAGAAGGGCAAGAGCATCCTGGGCTGTACTAACAGAACCATGGCAAGGAGGTCAATGGGAGTGATTACCACCTCTCCTCAGCACTTGTGAGACTGTAGTCAAGTGTCTAGTTTTGGACCTCCTGCTCGATACAAGAGACACTGACAAACTGGAGTGAGTTCAGTCTTGGGGCACTTGCTTGTGAGGAAAGGCTGAGAGAGATGGAAAAGAGACATCTTCAGGGAGCCTAACACAATCTGCCAAGTACTTACAAGGAGGTAATGAAAACAGCAGAGTGAGGCTGCTCACAGGCATGGAGGGAGGATAAGGGATAATGGCCAGAATTTGAAATGAGGCAGAAACCACCTGGATATAAGTAGAAATTTTTTCACCCCAAGGACAGTCAAGCAGTGCAGCAGGCTGTACAGAGAGGTTGTGCAGTGTCCATCCTTGAGGGTTTTCAAGATCTGCTTAAAGCCCTAAGTAACTTGATCTGACCTCATAGCTAACTCCACTTTGAGCAGAAGATTGGACTAGAGACCTCCTGAGGTTCCTGAATTATTGTATATAATTATATATATATACACATTGTATATATTGTGTATATATATATATACAATCTGAATTATTGTATGATCTTATGATAAAGAAAGAACACTGATACTCATGCATGACCTTCAGCTGCTGAACAACCATCTCACTTGATCAAGGAGATAGAAATAACTGTCTGAATAGCACTCTTTTGTATCTTTTCATTAGGTAGTTTGCAGTAGCATTGCATTTGGGAATATTAATGCACACACACAAAAATGTCATTAGTGTATATATAAAGCCCCTGTATAATGAAGAAGCAGCTAATTTCCCTTTCCATTACTTTTTGCTCATTTCTCTCTATCCTTAGAATTACTGAGGTAATTTGGGTTGCTTTAACAAAGAGGAGATTAGACTCATTCTAGAAACAAATGTCAGAGAAACTTGCCAAGATAATGCACTGATTTATTATATTTGGTTGCCTAGAAAATATTAGTCTAAATGATTACTTGTACTAAAATGTTATACAGTATTAAGACTCAGGGCAAAGAGAATAATAGCAGAAATCATAGATCTAAATTCTGTTAATCATATAAAAAAACCCCACCTTTTTTCATTTTTCTGTTATGGCAATAAATATTAAGTTTTTATTTCTACCATGGAGTGAGCTTTGATTTGGCATGCCTTTATAGCCCGGTAACTGGATTCCCTAGTCTATGAAACGACCTTTTCAATTCAACATGTGGAGCAGCTATTGGAGTAGGAAGCAATTTGTAAGACTGTTATTCTAAGAACTATTTTTAAAACTTTATTCCATTCTAGTAAAACTAAGGTTGTTTAATCACTAACATAAATATTTGGAATGCAGAATATTTAGACTAGTTTAAATTATGAATTTATCTTACATAAACTTCTCACCATGAAGAATAGGGATATTATCCATGATTACATATTTGTATTTTCATTTTGTTTTACTCACAAATCTTCCTATTTATCAAAGCACAACACATTCTCCATTCATCTATTTCCTTTCCTTACACTGACAAGCAAAAAAGCTAGTTAAAAGAAGTATAAAAAATAATCCCTCTAGGGGAATAATTTTCCCACAAGAGGTTAATATCCAGTGTTCTGGACACAAGGTTAATTAATGTAATTTAACACATTGAGAGAAATTACAATAGAGAGATGTTAAAAAGATCTCTTAGGTTGTCAGAAAACTGGCGTGCTTCATGACTATCTTCCAACTAGCTATCATTAATAGCACAGTAAATATATTAATATCTTTTCACTTTGGTTCTTCCGAACAGGCTAAGTTCATCAAATAAATATCACAAGGTTTAAAATACTATTTTATGCAGCTAAAAAGCAAACAAAACAGGCTCAAAGTCGAAATTGGTACTGAAAGTAGATACTTCTGTATCTATGCTTTAGGTTTTCACTTTAAATTCTCCAATCTGCTTTATTAGCATTTGTATGCGCACACACACTAAATAATCACATAAATACTAGGACATTTTTTCTTGTTTCTGCTTTAGAGCTATCTAGAAAGGTATTGAATAACTTGTATAAATAAATGTACATTCTGGACAGAAAAGCAGACTAGTAAATACAGGACGGGACAGCTTTCAGAATATGAGTATTTAAGTAAATAAAGCGTACACAGAAACTCTGGTTGTCTTTCATACACACCCACATTTTTAAAACTCAGCTTTAAAACATAAACTCTAAAAAATCTCTTACTTGGCCCTTAACTAGCCTAAGAAGTCAGTAGGTACTCAAGTAGTCAAGAACGTAATTTCCATAATTGTCTGAAGATCTGCCTCTGTTCATAAACAAACATGCCTCAGGATAAACAGCTTGTAGTCTAGCTGAGGTTTAATCCACACATTTTGTATATTACCTATAGCAACAACAATGCATGACTGAAGCATTTTCAGTGCACATCTGCAGCTAAAGAAAGTGATGGTGGAGCTGTGCCCATTTCACTTTATAGTTCAGTGTTTTTAATGCTTATTAATAACACTGGAAAACCACAACCAGTTACATCCTCTGCTCAGAATATAGCCCTACTTTCCAGTCTTCAGCTATTCTGAACTTAGTGTTTGTGCACATACTCATATTCCTGCCTGATGAACATTCTGTATTACGTAATATATTCATTGTTTTCCTCCCCCTGGCCTTCGTGGGAATAAATGTATGGCCCTATAGCTTACAGGTGAAGATATTCTTAGGCTTATGAAAAAGATAATAATTTACATATTGAAATTGGGTTTGAAGCCCAAGCCTTTTTTTTTCCCCTCACAATAAGCATCCTGGGCCACATGAACATGTGATATGACTCCAGTTCTCAGCCACATAAGCTATTCTCAGCCATATAGAAAAGTTGCAGCAGAAGAAATTACACTATTCCAACACTGTAACCAGCCTGCTAGTGATGCCTCCAAGGACTATTTCAAAGCCACAAAGACAGAAAAAGAAAGACAACTCATGCCATCAGCATTCTGGATGTGATAATAGGAGATAGAAGCAGCTTCTCCTTTGACCAGATTTTAAAAATAATAGAAAATGCACAAGAGTTGCCTCTTGAACAATGAACTTAAAGCACTCAAGCCTATCAACACTTACTGGAGAAATGCATCTCATTCCTGTGTCTCCCTAAACTCAGTAATTCGAGCACAATTTCTGCTGCTAGCATTGGATTCTAAGTTTTCCTTTTGGGAAACTTCATGCTCCCCACTTAATGTACAGTGAGCTTCCTCTGCAACAAGTTACATAAAAGTTAAGGAGCTATACTGTTGCCTAAAATTCTCTTTATATCTATCCCTATATTTTTAATGGGGCACTGTGACATATCACGAAATGTACAACCTTCTTATAAATTTAGTGCACACAGATATGAAGAATATTCTTTTTGTTCATTTGGGATTGCAGAAAATAAGAAAATTCAGAGCAGCATCAGTAAAATCATATAAACCAGTTAGGCTCAAACGAGTTGCACTAGCTGGAAAATAAGAATGGACGAGAAAGCAGACGACTGAGAGTGACTAGATCATTAATACTTTGGGAGTGAAAATGAATACTGAGTTCAGTAATTGGAACAGAGACTCCTTTTAGACCCTTCTAACTGAGGAGCTGGAGAGTAGGGCAAAGTCATTCACAGTTAAATGCATGACAATTATTTAGAACAATCCGAAGTGGTTTGAAGAAGGAATTTTTTCTGTAACCAGGCCACAAGATCAAGTTTCTTCAAAAAAGACAGCTGAGAAGCTGGAATGATCCTCTCATCAATTTCATCTGAATTAGCACTGTTCTATGGCATTGATTTTCAGTCTGAAAAGGTTTTGTTTGTAAAACAACATTAGAATAGTTTTCAATTTCTTGTTGCAATCCAAGTCAGGAAGAGAAGAAAAAGAGAGAATGAAAGGAACATGTTTTTTTTAACTTCAAGAAAGTTTCAAATTTATCTTGAGTTTCAAAAGACATAAAATTTAATTTTTTAGTTTAAGCCAAATCAATTTGTAGAGATCCTTGAAATGAATCATAATTCATCTTCCATAACTCATTGTAGTTTCATATTCTTATTTTGCTACTCAAAAAATCATTTGGAAACAGAGAGATTATGCCTCTTCATCCATGAGAGTAATGGGAAGACAGAGTCAGAAAAGAAAACTTCCAGAATTAAAACGTTTTCCTTTTTTTTTCCCTCCAGTAAAGGAATGATAAAGAACAAGTCAGTAGCTCTCCCCAGACATGTCCCCACCCTCCCTCCAAAACCAGATTAACCCTTTTGTAAATTTTTATTTAGGCATTACACGGTTTGTTAAAGTACTTTGTACTTTTTTCATAACAATAAATCTTTCGTTCTTTTGCTAAGCAAATACCTCCAGATGGGGTAATATATAATTAAATTTATATTGGACCTACAGTTTTGTCAGATGAAATGAACTTCACAATTATTAGTGTATTAGTAATGATAGCAAAATTTCCCCCATTAATACCCAATAACATTGCAGTGTTTTAGTTAGCATAATTTAAAAGAAAGATACGGTTTTGTTTCAAAAATAATGTTGGCCATTAAAATAAAGCTTCTTTTAACTATACACATTTCAATGGGTAATTACTCTATTAAAGAGAACATCTCTGCCAACTTTGGTTTCTAGCTGCTGGATCTTGCTATGCTTTATTATTATTGTGGAGGTTTTGGGGTTTGGGTTTTTTTCTTTATCAGGATATAGCTGATTCATTAAAAAAAAATCAGTGAATTGCAGTTGCAAAAACTATATCTTCATGACACTTATTTTGAATTTATTTTAATATATTAACCTCACCTCACTTAAATAACAGTAATTTTAAAGGGGTTTTGCTTGCACCTTCAAGTTTACGTTTAAGAAAAATGATCAACATATATAACCACACAATCATGTGGCAATTTATGTTCAGTTTTTAGACCAGATAATCCTCAAGTCACACATGTGAAACTACAGTATGAGCATATATACTGAAGAACTGAGTCTTCACAAGCAAATGCGGAAAACCAACTAATTCTTCATGTAAACATATGTTCTTTTCAATGTGTAGCGGGAGGAAACAGAGATGGTGTTAGGTTTCTTCTTTTGTCTTTTAAATTTAATTTCAAGTACAGAATAAAAAAAAATCACCTTTCAGAAACATGATAAAAGCATGGTTAAATTATGTTGCAGTTATGATAATTATTTCATTGCCAGAAATACTGCAACTAACTCCCCATACAAAATAAAATGGGTACATATTAGCCATTATATTCATTCTGCAAGGAACTTTGGATGGTGGGAAAAATAGTGAGACCATAGTTCATTTGTGCACAGTGCTACTATGTAATAACACTTCCTTTCCACTTCACTGGAGGTACAGTCAGTATACAAGATGATTTTAACAAAAAGACACCGATAAAAAAATTCCTAAAATACAACCATAAGCACAGACGTAAAGAAACCTTGTCTAAATGCCAGCACTCAACTGAATTTGCATCCAAGCAGCACGTTAGCCAAGAATATTCACAGGCATCATTCATTCTCATTGAATGTGGCAGACAGATACGGTAACAGTCATGATGGTCATCTAGCTTGGCAAATTACTGCATTTCTAAAAAATTAGATTAGTGTTATGAACTGAAAGACATGGTTTTCCATCAAATTGGCTTACCCTTGTTTTTCCCCTCAGCATTTTGTAGACAAGTGTATAACAAAATGACTTTAACCTGAGTTTCTGGTCACACAGTCTGCAGACGTATTTTGGAGATCTTATCATTTACCATGACAGTGTAGCTGCACATATTTTTCTGCAGTACAGCTACACAAGCCTAAGGCAGTAGGTGTAGACACAAGCTTTCTTGACAGGGTCAATTTTGTCAGATATGGTATCAAAACAAACTTTATTACAACTCGTTTAAACTGTGCAAGTTGCCACATCCTTCTAATAAATGCAGTTTACAGCTGTACATTATATCATTAAAAGTGGTGTCTGTGTACTCTGCACTGAAGTTTGATGTATCTGTGCTTTGCCAAAAGATTTCCTAAAATTCCACATCATACATACAAAGTCCACACAATAAATATGGGTCCACTAATCATAATAGGACCTTCAATTAAATTTGGTTGACTGGTTTAACTTGCACGCTACTCAGTTATTTGGGAGGATCATCTGCTGAATAGCTTGGTAGCTCCAAAGATTCCACATTAAAATACATGAAAAAATAGAGATCCTTTTCTACAGTATTGGGACAGTTGTTCATTTACTGGATAAATCTGTTCAATTTGTTTGTAGCTGCTTTGTTAATATAAGAAAATAGCATACGCTAAGTAAAATTAGCTAAAAAACCCATAATAGTCTCGGTAGATTTCAGTGATATTTTTATATCTGGTTAAAGTTTTCAGTAACAGACTGAATATCTAGTTACTTTTAAAATTAAAAATATTTAAAAACCAGAAGTTTATTAAGAGTTTTAGGATTATTATTTCTATTTTTATTGCATCAGTGAATAGCCTGATTTCAAAATAATAAGTAATAAACATTAACTTTGAAATATATTATACATTGTCTTATATTTTGCAAATGTAAATACATTGAAACTCTTTACAACTTAAACATCACTTTATAAAATTTATTTCAGCAATGAAATATTGATTTACTGGTGTTTATATCTATTTTTAAAGCTGTTCAAGGAAAAAGTATGCTTTATCACTTATTTGCTCAGATATAAATTTTTTTACTAAAAGACATGAAAAGAAATTGCAAGTTGCATGATCAGTGACAAAAACAATTGTACAAATTATTCTGCTACAAGAGAAAATAAAATTGTATTGTAGTTTATAACTAAAACTCACCAAAAGTTTGTGCTTTTCATCAGCTACAAGTTGTTTATTATGTTCCCCAAAATAATTTTTCCACCCCATTTACTATGTCTAAGCCTGTATATTCTCATGAAAGAGAGACTACAGAAATATTTCTAGGTACCAGCAAATTTATAATCTATTTAGTAACAAAGATTTACTTCTCTCTAAGTTTGGGGTGCAGAACTCTAAATATAAATTCAAAGAAAAGGCGTGCTTCTCACTCACTACCTAAAAGACAGATACTGTTATACTTATTCACAGGGGTAGATTCACAGACTGGAATACAGTTCAGACTCCATTGTTCCTATCAGGATCTCTCATCGTGTTTGATATTGTATATATGAAGGTCTAGTATTCTAAGTCAGGAATTCTAAAGGGATGGCAGTGTCTGAAATACCTTCTCCAGACACCTGTGATCAAAGAGAGGCCAGTCTCAAAGCCTCTATCTCAGAGACCATGACAATCAAACTGAGAATGAACTCAGTATGGTATTTCTTTCGTAATATAAAAACAGCAAAAAATGACACTTATTCTTGGCAGGCGGCTTACACTCAGTCTTTCACCGGGGACAGAAATGGTGCTTGTCTGGATCCCACACAAGCTCATTTTCATTGCTTACATACTGACTATTCTTCACCCTACTAAGAAGTATTTCAAACAGGACAGCATCAAGAAGAAATGTATGAGACTTGAGAGGAGGGATAAAAATTTACAAGATACATGAAAATATATACATATTGGAGTATGGTTATGGGACATGGAATAAGAAAGCGTGGGAGACAAAAAGCTATTCTACAGTGTTCTTGGCCCTGTTGAGGAAAGCAGACTGAGCTTTTAAATCTTCCTTGACGATTTTTTCTCCCATAAAGTAGTGCTTTTGTTTTTAAAGTAACTGCTTGTTTAAAAAAAAAAACACACTACACACACAAAAAAATGTGCTAGAGCATCAGAATAATAATTTAAAGCCTTAAAGATTTTTCATTTGAGAAAAAATTCTGAAAAAGCATTTCTACTTTTGTAAATAAAAGCACTTACATCTTGAGTTAGACTTCAAGTGGCAGAGATTTTAGTAAGTCTCCAAATAATTAGTTACAATTATTATTTCACCTTCTGGATGAGAAAAACATTTCTTGTTTGAATATATTTTCCTTAAGTTTCCAATCACTATATACCAATATAACTTTTTTCTACTAGATTAAAGCACTGACTTCAGTCAGTTATCTTTCCGCAACCAGTGTTTTGAAACCATAGTCAAGTCACTGTGATTTACTATTCAGAATTAAATGTATTACTTGTTAGGTACTAACGGTACCTTATTCAAAAGAATGTTAAAAACTTAAGGCACTGGCACGTTACAGGCAACCTACAACAGTTACATTGTTCCATTAAGGCTTTATTGTTAAAGAGTGTACTTGGACTCTGTGCCATTCCTTCTCATCTACCAGTAAGGGATTTGGATACTTTTTCAGGTCACGGTTACAAACCATTTACATACTTATATGCTACTGTCACCATAACATTTCTATTTGTGATAAGACAACAATTAAAATGTTTCTTGGTTTTGTATTAATTAACCCTGTGAATAAATCCTTCAACAAGTTTAGGCTTGGCCCACAAAATCACATGCATGTGTGTGCAAGAGGATAAAATCTGGTAAACAGACTCAGTGCCAGATCAAGTAATTGAATTAGCTGTATTACTAAGCATAGAAATAAGCATAACTGTAAACATAACTCCACAGATACGAAAAATAAAAGTTAAAGGCACTGAACCCTTCCTGTTAATAGACTTTTTTTTTTTTCAAAATTGAAAACTGAGTTCCACCTGGCTCATTCGTAACAGGAAACAGAAAAATCTCTGGAAACAGCACGCTGCAACCTTCAATGATCATTAAAAATGTCTGAACACATGGAAGAATTTTAAAGCTAAAGTTTAATGGAAAAAGATGGGCACTGAAAAGTGGACTAACTTTGACCTCAAATGAACTTGGTATTTTGACAGCTGCAATAAATTAAATTGCAACATAAAGTCTATAATATCCTTGAATTTATAATATATAATATATAATTTAAAATAAATTGATTGGTAGTCCATCAGCTGCAAAGTAGGCAGGACCAAGACTTACCTGATTCATGGTTTGTGGGCTATTTTCTGTGTCTGCAAAACTGATTATAGAGTGATATTGTCATGGATGTGGATGTGACCAATTTTATGACTAATCAATGATTGCCAACAAATACTGTGCATAAAACCTGTCCCTTACCACACCAAATAGAAATGATTTTCCTTCATCTCTATGTAAATTTTGTTCCAGATAATCAATATATCATCCTGCTCATAAAGAAACAAAAAACACTTCCACCTACTTAATGCTGCTAAACATATTTTCAGAGAAAACTGACAGTCTTCTTAGAGCTGGGTGTATAACTTGCTCCAAATAGATTAATACTAACCTTTCTTAATGCTTTTCTATAAAGAAAATAGAGGGATGTTTTCTCTGTTCAAGAATATAAGACAATTCTACCTGTGAACGGGCTTACTTCGCTTCACTCAAATCCATTTACCACCCCAACAGAACAAGTCTCTAAAAGCAAATACGGAGAAGAAAGGCTTCTAAGCTTGCTTCAGTAGAACTAGGTTTTGCCCTGAGACAAAAGGTGAGATTGAACACATCTCTAGCACTTAATACAAGCTCACCTAAACACTGCATAATTCCCTTTGTTTAAGCTTCTTTTTCTTTCATTTTGAGCTTGTAATAATGGGAACTTAGTTTGGGATTATTGATTTGAGGGGGTTTTGTCTACTGACTAGCACCTAGAGCAATTCTAATTTCAAGACATATAGATGTGAAATGTATTTGCATTTTTTGTCAGTAGTTTTCATTTTTACAGATGTTACTTAATCTATATTAGAAAGTTAATATCACTATGTCTAAGAACAAACAAAAATAGTTTCTGTATTAACATCTATATCTAATACGTCCATTTATATCTTAGTTTACTGTGGAAAATGTATCCCCATTCAATAGCTATCACAGTCACATTATGTGCATTTTTATAAGTATTTCTAGGTGCACAATGTCCTTGAAAACACCAGTATAAACCACTAAAAATTCCCTTCTGCTAAAAGAGTGGCACATTCTGCAGTCACTCCTATTTTAAACAGAAAGACACCTTGTGTATTGCATCTTGTAAGATCAAAGAATATGACAAACATTCCCCAACTTGCTGCAAAAGCCTTAATCATCAGATGTCTAAATACTTCAGGCTATTTCACTTTAATGAAACAATTCAAATATTATGCTGCTGACTGATTTTGTTAGTGTGATAGATCAATAATTCACCCTGCCAGACAAATACATGCTGAAGCATATCTGGAACCAGAAAAGTATACTGGACCTTAGATAGAGCTGTAGTTCATTTGTTCAGTACTTAAAAGAAAAGCTTTGACTATATGATGGTTAATTTACCAGGAAACTATAAAACAAATAGAAATAAAAAAGACTTCGTCTTTCATAGGGCCATAGTATCTTTGTTACTTTCATAAACTATATTGTAATCCTATAGAAATTCAGATTTTACAGATGAGTCATTAAGCATGACACATCCCACACTCTGCACTTTTCCAGTGGTGCTTTATAAATCAAAATATAAATTATTTTAAAAGCCCAATAAATTACAATCTGTAAATTCATTCCTGCCTTTTTTTTTTTTTTAAAAAAAAGACACAGAAAGAAATGCCAGGATGGGAGTGAGTTTGGAGAGTGCAGACCACGGTAACAGGAAAACCAATATGCTGCATATACACAATATTGCCTATAAGCTAAGTGAGCAGCAAAACACAAGCCTTGAGCTGGCCACTACTTTTTTCATACACAATCTAGCTTGCACAGAGGTTGCTTGACCAGTGGAGTTATGCTTACTTGGAGGAGGGTCACAGCCGACCCACAGTCTAGCACATTTGCATGCTGCCATCAGCAGCACGTAATAACAGCATCAGTAGCGGCAAGAACAATTTTTCCTTTTAAAGGAACGTACAACACAGTACACTCATTCTGTTTGCAACACTGCTCTTCAGACATGAGCGTTACCTTTGTCGGACACATCCATCTCCTTTGTGCATAAATGTGGCTTTTTATTCTGTCCAGTAGCCAACATTTATATACCAGGAAAAAAACAAAATACTGCTATATTACCACTGAATAGCATGTCATAGGCAAAGGGAAGTTGCTACTTGAATAACCATCACTATCACTAACTATCCCTTTAGCAAGTTTGTTTCTCATATTACTTGATTTTTTTATTTTGACAATATTCTGTTACCTGACAGGCCAGAACTATGATAACTGATGAACACTTTCAATTAAGCAGCACGAAAATAAAACACAAACCCCAAAGTTTGCGGCCCTTTTAGAAATCTAGCCTCTCATTTGGTAAGGAAATTGTAAGTAAATTTTATGGAAAGTCTTAACCATAAAACCAACGTATCTCAAAACTGCATCTTTAACATTTTCCCACCCCCATCAAAGATTCTAATTATTTGTAATACAGAAATTATGCATAAGAAACTTCATGGGAACTATAAATCTGTGTTTATTGTTTTATTTCAGCAGACAAATTATAAATAAGAGGGCAAACATGGATGTCTATGCACAAAGGCGTAACTTCATGAAAGGAAGGAATTTTAAATAGCAAACATCTCATTAACTGGCATACAGCTTTGCATGTCTGTAAATCATTTAGAGTTGTATGAAGTTTAGTTTCTTACCCCCTGCTGTGTCTGTTTCGCAATGTTCCACTAAGATGCAGATCCAGCAGCTCAAGGATTGCCCCATGGAGTAAAAACAATGCTTCATTTACTCCCTGTGGCATGACCTGAGTCCCTCTGCCAAGTTTTCTTCCTTCCTTTCTCTGTAAACAATATCTGCATATCTCAAAAGTAACACAAAATGTAAAAAGGTGCCAGCAACTTTCAACGTTCAGACTTTTCTCCTCTCCTCAAATGCAAAGGCAGGATATAAAGCAAAAACAAGCAGGGGAGACTGCTTTTTCAACTTTAAGCAGCCTATTAAGGAGCTGATGTGCATTACAGGGCACGAAGATAAAATTTTATTAAAAAAAAAAAAACAAACTGGAAAAGCAAACCCCCCCATACTCCTAAAAAAAAGACACAGTCTACCGCAAAAATGGAGCATCAGTGGGATTATAGGGGGGAGGAAAAAAGGAAAAAGCACACACTGGTATGTCTTGGTGCAGATGTTGTCCCTTCACCTTTTCCCCACCTTGTCATCTGTAGCTCCCTACATACAGAGCAAGTCCTTTATCAATGGAGTAATAAATTCATATGTGTAACCATCTGCCTAGCAGATGGAGCAGGTGCTGAGTATCGTCAATCACCAGTTTCCACTTGAGCTTGTCATTATCAGGAGTTAATAGACTCTAGGACAGGAGGTGAGCCATGTACACAGCAGGAACAACAGCATGATGTGCCATGTTTGTTCACCCAGGGTCTCCAGAGAGAAAGGGGGTGGTGAGGAAAGGAGGCAAAGGAAATAGGAAGTTTTTTCATCTAACATGTCATTATGTAGCAGACAGTAAGTGTTACCTCAACTTGCTAACAGATGTTACCTCTCCTGTGCAGCACACCCCTTCCATCTGAGGGGCATACCCTTGTACTCTGAACTCACACCACACTATTAGGAAATTGTTAATATGGGAACTTATGAGCCAAAACCTTTTTTTGTTGCTGGTTTTTTTCCAGATCCAACCTGGGAAAAAATACAAAGGTATCTTGTCAGGAAAAGGGGGGGAAAAAACCCACCTGCTGGTAATGGGCAGCTGCAGACATAGACATTAGTTTGTTTAAATGTGCAAAAGGACAGTGTAAGGGAAGAAAATTTTCTTTTCTTTCTTAGAGCTGAATTCCAATACTCATTTCTTATCCAGACTAGGTAACTCTGAGTTTCAAGAACAGTCTCATTTTTTCCTCTGTAGGTTTACACTTCCATTATACATTTGATGTGGCTGTCAATAAAAAGTCAACACTTACTGTAAAGAATCCCCACAGAAATCTGGGAAACTTCATAGCCTGTGCAATGTTTCTCACTGAGGTGTCAATGAAATCTGCTTGTGACTTACTGTCCCCACAGTACACTGCCAGAGGATGTGAACTCTGTTATTTAGCACTCTTGCTATAACTAGAAACCATGGCTCATAATCTGAGGCAATTATTTTCTCTGTTCATATAACTGATTGATTACAGAGAGAACTTTCCATTTTGAAAGATGCTGAAATAAACACAGAAAATACACTCAAAGCAGAATTCTGAACTATGGAGTTGTTTATGCTTCATGTTCATCGTTTTTTTCTGTTAAAAAAAACCAAACCAAACAAAACAAATAAACCCAAACCCCAAAAATTTCAGCTGCTGGGGTTTTTTTTATTAGCATAACTTTAAAATGTTATTTTAGGCTTTCGGTAGTGTAATTTTCATCATATTAATTTAATTTTATGATAGGCAGTCAACTGTCTGACAAAAAAAAGATTTCTTTACCCGAAGTCAAGGCATCTTACTATAAATTTACAGCAAATAGCATCACCTGAGCTAACTCCCCAAGTACATGCTCTGTAACCTATATATTTGGTACCAGTTCCTTATTTTTATGTCTTCTTCCTTATTTAGCAATCCTGTGTGTTATGGAAAACACACGTCCTCCAACGGAGATCAGAAATTACATGCCTGAACACAGGGTAGATCCTTTCCCATTAAAGTCAGACCCTATATACTTCCAGATTTTCACCACAGTCATATCACTACGGTTAATTCTGCTCCAGAACACATCTTTGCTGGACAGCATGATGACTCACCAAAAAACAGTCAGTTAGAACTTGTATAAATAAAAAAATGTAGATGAGGAGAACACAGCCATTTTAGTGTTTAAACGCAAGACAACTGAAAAAGATAAAACGGTAATAAATTTCTAGCCTTCCTAGATTCCTTTGTAGGAAACCCCATTTGACAGGTTCAGCATAGCAGCAGGCTGTTTTTTACTGCCAAATATCTATGTATACATACAACTTTTATATATATATAAACATACACACAACACACACAGAGACATCTTGTTCCCTCAAGATGTTTTGCTACTGTTTTTCTATTAAATAAATTGATTTCAAAAAGCCTACAACCTCCAAGGAAAAATATATAACTATCAATTAATGATGCAAAGTAGTCAGAAAAAATGATGCAAATTAGTCAGAAAAAAGTTTCTACATCAGACATCCAAAAGTTTCTTATAAATATTATAAATATTAAATATAATAATATTTATAGTATAGTATAATTATATTTATAAATTTATTTAAAATATAAATAAATACATAAATATAAATATTATAAGTATTATAAATATTATAACTAATAATAAATACAGGAACATTTTAAGCCATGCAAAATACTTAATAGGATTTTAAGAATTTTCCTACAAGCAAGTCTTGCCAATGTATTTTCAAGCTTTTTCTGTTCTGTTAGCTCATAAACATCTGCAGCTAATGCAGATTCTTGCATCTATTTGTCATAATAGCACATTCCTCTCCCTTCAGATTCACACAAATATACTCTCTAAACCTCATAAGTATGCAGGCCCTGACTTAACCTCATTTTATTGACTCCTATGACCCAGAGCTCAAAAGCTTGAAATCTATACCAAAAAGATGAGCACCAGCTGTTGACAGTCTGAATCTCTCAGCCCATGAAGGAATATATATTTTTTCTTTATGTTGCATACTCAAAGTGACACAAAGACATTTAAAATTAAAAACAGGAACTGGGTGCCACGAATTCAGCCAGAGGGGAAAAATGAATAAATAAATTGTTTCACTTTGTCTGGGCCCTGTGGCATTTTTATAAAGTAGATCCAGAAAACAAGAAGGAGAAACCAGTGAAGAGTGGATCATGAATGGAGATGGAAATTGTTTCTATTGATTTTCACTGGCAATGGAGCTCATAACACAAGGATTATATTTATAAAAAGCAGATCCTGATTTATCAAGAAGCTCTACATACAGTCTAGGCAAAGTGTGTTTCTCACTTTTAATAACTAGCATTTTCCTGCTGTCTATCCTTATAGCAAAAGAAAATGGAGAAGAAATTTTTTAAAAAAACAGAACACATGAAGCATACACATTAAAGGAAATGGGGAAAAAACTTAAGACTCACATCTAGTGCTAACAGTATACAGAATCAGTGCTGTCCCTATGTAATACACAGCACTAATACTAGTGTATTATTGTGCTTTCAGGTAGAATTAGAATCCCACTAGGTTAAGTGTAACACAAAGCATACAGTAAAAAGCCTTCATGTGCAGTCTTTTTGAGCAAATAAACTATATAATACTTATTCTTATAACTATTGCTTTTTTAATGAAAGCCTTCATAAGACAGGACAGCAGAATCTTTCACTGTTTAGTTTACGTAACATTTTTATTCTTTAGCCTGCTAGAACAGTTTGAGCTGGCATCATGCTGACAGATTACAATAATTGCTGTGCCTTCAGGTTTATCAGAGTATAGTGCAATGACTGTTTGATCCTTTCCTATTTAAACCTGAGACATTACAAAACTGCAGCCACAATAGATAATTATTATTCTCTGTGTTCATGAGTTTTCAGATAGCTTCACTCTGCAAGACCAAGACTCAAGTCACAAGGCCTGATTGTATCCTCATTTACATTTATGTACATTGAGAATAATTCCACAAAGGCCAGTGGAAACCTACTGAGGTAAAATTGGTGTGAAGAGGCTTGTGAAGTGAGGCATGAGTCCATGGGTTTTGTGTAATGAATTCCCTGATCCACAAGAAAGCATGTGGAACTGGAACAATTCATAATGCGCAATAATGATGCACTATGTGTAATTTATTTTATTATAAAGCAGTGCTTTTTTCCAGGGTGTTCCTTGTCTCCTGACTCCATTATTTTTTCTATTTCCTTTCTACTTTATTATTAAATGGCTGCAGTTTTACTGTCTTCCTTAACAACAGGATAGAAACAATAGGCTTATAAAGGGTGGGAGCAAAACCCATAAAATTTATCTGTTCTTGTCCAGAATTTAAATTTCATTTTTAAACATCAGTCACAGAAAAAGATTGTTTAGACATCAATTTAGAAACAGAACACTGCCTTTAACTTCTAAAAACACTGAACTGAAATACATAGGGTCTTACCTTTAACAGGAGAGCTGTATGCTTTCTAACCAGAAGCAACTAGAATAAATGATGACTTCAGGTAAAGTTTACCTGAAACCAAAGCAATTTTTAGTTTTAACACAGTTTTCCCTAATGGTAACTCAACATTATCAGAAAAAGTGAATATTCTTAGTTGTTATGTAAAAGCTATGTTGTCTCCCAGTTCTTTGTTGTACTGGATTTGCATGGCAAGGTTTTGGAAGCAGGGGAGCTACAGGGGTGGCTTCTGTGAGAAGCTGCTAGAAGCTTCCCCTACGTCCGATAGAGCCAACCCCAGCCAGCTCCAAGATGGACCTACTGCTGGCCAAGGCTGTGCCCATCAACAACGGTGGTAGCACCTCTGGGATAATGTATTTAAGAAGGGGGGGGGGGGGGGGGGGAACAACCACCCTGCACAACTGCAGCTGGAGACACTGGAGAGAGAAGTGAGAATATGTGAGAGAAACAACCCTGCAGACACCAAGGTCAGTGAAGAAGGAGGGGGAGGAGGTCCTCCAGATGCCAGAGCAGAGATTCCCCTGCAGCCCGTGGTGAAAATCATGGTGAGGCAGGCTGTTCCCCTGCAGCCCAGGGAGGGTAACAGTGGAGCACATACCCACCTGCAGCCCATGGAGGACCCCACACTAGAGCAGGTGGATGTGCCTGAAGGAGGCTGCGACTCAATGACTGGAGCAGGCTCCTGGCAGGACCTGTGGATCCATGGAGAGAGGAGCCCATGCTGGAGCAGGTTTGCTGGCAGGACTTGGGAACCTGTGGATGACCCATGCTGGAGCAGGCTGTTCCTGAAGGAGTGCACCCTGTGGAAGGGGCCCATGCTGGAACAGTTTGTGAAGAACTGCATCCCATAGGAGGGACCCCATGCTGGAGCAAGGAAGAGTGTGAGGAGTCCTCCCCCAGAGGCAGGAGGAACAGTAGACGTGTGTGATGAACTGACCACAACCCCCATTCCCCATCCCCCTGTGCTGCTGTTGGGGAGGAGGTAGAGAAAATCAGGAGTAAAGTTAGACCCAGGAAGAGGGGATGGGTCGGGGGAAGGTCTTTTTAAGATTAGGTTTTATTTCTCATTATCCTACTCTGATTTGGTTAATAAATTAAGCTAATTTCCCCAAGCTGAGTCTGTTTTGCCTGTGACTGTAACTGGTGAGTGATCTCCCTGTTCTTATCTCAACACACTAGCCTTTTGTTATACTTTCTTTCCCCTGCCCAGCTGAGGAGGGGGAGTGATAGGGTGGCTTTGGTGAGCACCTGGCATTCAGCCAAAGTCAACCCACCACCTTTATATACATATATCCTTTGAATTCAATCATATATCCTTTGAACAGCAATGACCACTATGGTGAATCAAGGAAGAATAAAGTCAAGTATTGCAACCTGGGCCTCATAAGTAAATATTAAAAATTCTGAAAATATTTCTGGATTAAACTGTGTATTAAATATTTTGCTCATTCAGAACAAAGGCAGGGATACCACCACCCCCCTCAAAAAAAAAAAAAAAAAAAAAGAAGAATGGACTGTTAGAACACACTTCTCCCCTTTATGTAGATGATATTCCCTTTGGGAATCGTATCCCCAAATATCACATCCCTGTAATAATGCTCAGCATCATCTTGTCTAACAATTAGTGTTCCACTTCCTAAAAGGAAGAGATGACATATCGCACTCCCATGCACAATGCTTGGGAAAAAAAGAAATACAAACAAACAAAACCCCCACAGCACCTAAGATGACCTGGACAATTTAAAGAAATAGGTGCCCAGAAGTGACATTCAAGACCATTAATATGCCAAATGTGTATATTTAAAACAGTGAAAAGAAAGCAGAGGCAGATGTGTTTGAAAGTCCATTCTTCTAGGTGAGTGATCGACCCCTTTGCTTGCTAAGTGACATAATATAAGGCAAAAGCAACAGCCACTGGGGACTGACCTAGCTGTTACAGCCAGGTTGATGATGATGTGCTGTACCACATTATGAGTGATTAATTGCTTCCAAAGATATTCAGCAGCAGTTCACAATCAAAATTTTTACCAAAAGTGCTGTCAAAAACATATTAGCTGCATTTATCATATCTAGATTTTTAGTATTTTGTATTTAAGCATCTGCTGTCTTTCTCCTCTTTTCAGATGATGTCTTTACATGAAATTATAGAAAGTATCTCAACACACATCTACAAATATGAACTCAAAACTGATAATAGTCAGATTCTTTCACCACTCAGTATGACAGATGGATAGTATGAAGAAACACCCTGATATTCTATCACCTAGTAGTGATCAAAGAACTGCAAGCAAAAATCACACAATCAGAGGTTGGCTGAGGTTGTAAGTGACCTCTGGAGATCAACTTGTCCTATCCCCCTGCTCAAGCAAGGCCACCTAGAGCTGGTTGCCCAGGAACATGTCCAGATGGTTTTTGATTATCGCCAAGGAGGAAGACTCCAGAAACTCTCTAAAGAGTACAGGCTCTCTAAAATCATACAGGCTCATTTGTTTCACTCTGAATGCATTTTGACAATTTTAACTCAATTTGCCTTGCATAGTTTATCACTCCCAGGATTCTGCCTCTATAAAAAGCTCATTTTCATTTGTGGAGGCAAAAAACCCCCACATTTTCACTAGCTTAAATATGATAATGGAGAAAAAAAAGAAGTTTTAAATCATGATTGCTTTACCCTTAAAAAAAAAAGACAAATTGAAGAGCCACAATACAGGAAGAATCCTGAGAGTAAGAAGTTTGTTGCACACATTCTACCAAAATAATCCTAAACATTAAATCAGCCTGCAGCAAGCTAGATATTAATTTTCAAATCATCTAACCATAACTGCCTTTCAAGGGACACAGTTCACAGTAGAATTCCAGGGGGAATATGGTTGATAAGACAGATCCGTTACTGTTGTTTGAACACAATTTAACTTTACTATGTGGGGCAGGGAAAATACTGCAAAGTAACATTTAAAATCCTTAACTGATAGCTATACAGCTAAATTTATTAAAAAAGAGATAACAGGTCAGATCAGTTAAATAAGATTATGTATGAAAGTTTACTGTGTGGTTAAGCAAGTCAGATCTAACCAGAATTTAAGTCTGGCATGTGGCCTGCAGAAAATGATCTTTTGAAAGTATATTGGTGACACATATGCTATGAGACAGTACTCATGCAGTAGTTTGACTAAGGGAAATGTTTAATGGGCTGCAAAATTTTTTCACACAGGTATTTTCAGCTTTGGTGTATATCTATAGATTTAGGTTAGGGGTGGGAGAATGTTTTGAAACATTCTGAAAAAAACCACAGGAATTCAGCAAACTTCAGTAACAAACATTTTAAAAATATTTTTGTAGATTTTACAAAGCACGGCTGTACTTTTGAGATAGCACGAAGAATAAGAGCCCGAATCACAAAGTAACAAAACTTTCAATGACTGTTAATGAAACAGTAACAGATACTGATGTTCGAAATGTTTGAGGAATTATAACTAGTTCAAAATTTTCAAGGCAGGAAACAGACTAGATGAGGTAAGACAGAAGCTGACAAGAAATACTAGATCAACCATGTCAAGTTCTGGGAACAGAACAGTTCATATAGAACAGAAATGAAAGTGTGTGCAAAAGTTATTTCTGAACATATGCAGGAATAATGTAACTCCTAAATTTCAAAACCAACTGATGTTATCTTGTAACAAAGACTACATCATTCCAGTTCAAAACTTAAGGTTTCTCAAAATACTTAGATTAGTAGCAGTATAGGTAGAAAATGGGCATCTTCATTAGAAGAAGAAAAAAAAGTCAGGAAAGTTGAATTATACATATCATCATGGGTAGGTGTAAAAATTATGTAGACGTAACTATATAAACTCATGCATAAAAAAGACACTACACAACATGATCTTGCCCCCACAACAGTGCCATCATTTTTCATGCATTTTCATCTTTGTCAGACTATTACTATATGTTATCAGGTAAAGGTTCCCTGGCTGTTCAACAAGAACTATATTTTTCATAGTTTTTCAAAAATTCTTCGTTTCTTTTTGCATGTCATCCATTCTATGGATCTTTTTCCACTCTGTCAGACAAATATTTAGTGGTGTACCTCAAATAACAAAAACTGGCATGCTTTTCCTTACTTTTTTTCTTTGTTTCTTTTTTCAAACAGGCAACATGACAACAACATTATCATTTTCAGCTAGAGTTCCGAGCCGAA
The DNA here is from genome assembly GCF_963921805.1 of Phalacrocorax carbo. Lineage (NCBI taxonomy): Eukaryota > Metazoa > Chordata > Aves > Suliformes > Phalacrocoracidae > Phalacrocorax > Phalacrocorax carbo. The sequence continues at coordinate 23,052,841 of NC_087516.1, read as the reverse complement.
TCTAGTGGTTGTATTTTTATTGAACATTTTCTTTGGAGCTGTACATTATGCACTCAATACTTAAAGGTAGTATATAGGGTAAGAAGCTTGCTGTTCCCTGAGTCTTCTCTTATGGAGGTAGAGAGCCTGCTTAGCTATTTTCAATATGTTTCAAGATACACAGTGAACATGATGCAGCTGAGTTTCCTATGATAGAAACATCTTAAGAGGCTGATTTTTCTTTGTTACAGCATAGAAATAATCATTTCAGCTTCATGTCTCAGATTCAAACTATGGATCAGAAAGCAATATTCTGAGTTAAGTAAGGACTCCCAAAACCTCAACAAGAATGAGAACGTGTGCAACACATGCTCCTGCACTTCATAAGCAATTGAATTGATAAAGCAAACAAATGAGCAAAAAGCTTAAACTGCTTAAGGGGGGGAAAAAGTAGAAAATCAGAGCAAAACAAACAAGATAGTGTATTCTTTTTCATAAAATCAGACAAGATGGGTACATTGCTACAGAAATTGTGATTCACCACCTAAGCACTAATAATCAAGCAAGTCAAAACCAAGCCACTATGTTCCAGAACACGCACTAATTGTACTCAGATATAAAACCCCAATAGATGCCTGGAATCATATAAAAACATGGACAGAATCAAAAGCTACATTATAACGAATCAGGAAAAGTGTTTCTGAAGTTAAAAATAGATGACTTGTGCATACAGCTGAGATGACAAATAACCTAGATTATAATAAAACTGAGCCACAGAAATAATACTTTAAATACAGCTTGTTCTTGTATAATTGAAACATCTAAAGGGAAAAGACTGATACATTACATCTAATAAAAGAAAGAAAAACAATGATGAAACAATTCTTTCCCTCACCCCAAACGTACAACACTTAACAGACAAGTGACAGAGCGGAGAGCTTACAAAAAATACTACAGTGAAAGGACAGTGTATAGTCTAAAGTCAAAAGTAATGAAAAAGAATAAATCCAAAAGAAAAAAAAACATTATTCCAATCTAATATGTGGGTCTGTTGCAGGTGAATGTTAAATATTATATTAGACTAAGACAAATTCAGTGCCGTGATATAATTTTCATGCTGTAAGAAAAAGAGTATTTTTTACCGGATCCTGAGACCAAAGCAAAACTTGAAGCAATTTATTCAGGCCTTCTCTAATTTAAATCACACTAGGAAGAAAACATTAGTATATGTTCACAGGCTCAACTTCAAATCTTCCACAAAGATTGATATAAACAGGTAGTGGAGGTAAGACATGAGCTAGGGATTTATAACTACATTTCTAGAGACTTTCCTATGATATGGAGAGTCTTATGCATTTATTGAAAATGCACTCATCCATCTCCTGTTGAGGCTTTTTTACTTCAGTACTTTCTTTATGATTTGTATATGTTGACACTGATCACAGTACAGCCAGTATACACACACTCATGTATTATAAGATCCCTATTCAGACAATTTTGGAATTATTGAAACTCTATAATCTTCTCTCTAGTCTATCAGTTGCTAAAATATGCTTTCATTACAAAGGATTTTATGATTATAGTGAAGCACTGATATAGGTGGTATTACTAATAACATTATAAGTAAAATATTAACATCTGTAAGGAAAAACTAACAACTTTATATTTTATATAAATTATAAAGTAAATGTATTTATTTTAATTAATTTTTAAGAATATCTGCTATTATACTACCACCTAATGGTAAAAGATAATGAATATAGCACACAACTACATAAAAGATGCCTGACAATCCCTGCAATTCAAATGCTTGCAACTAGCAACAACCTTTTCTCTGTCTTTTCCAGGTCTCTTATTTCTCCAGCTCTAAGACATGCTTTGTATTCCTTTGTTCATACTTCTATCTTTTCCTGCATTCTTTACTACTTCAATTACATTTCCCAGTCATGGATGATTAGACAAGCATACATCATTACAGATAAGGTCATACTAGTCCTGTGTTCAACACTACAGAAATTTCCTGTCCACATACAGTTATGCTAGCAGCTGCTTTGAGCTATGAAATCCTATTTCTGCTTAGAATATTAACCTTCTTCCCATTCTATTTTTAAGACACATTTGCTTTATTTTAGAAAATTAGGTAGAAGAGGACTGAGAGGGTTGGGTCCTGCTGGACAAGTTGAGCAGGAGTAGCAGTATATCCTTGTGGCAAAGAAGGCCAACCACATACCTGGCTCTACCACTAAAAGCATCAGCAGCAGGTTGAGAGAAGCAATCATTCTCTGTTACTCAGCATGTTATAGGAGGGTGATTGTGTCTAGTTTTGGGCTCCTTAGTACAAGACAGACATTAATTTACTGTTTTGTCTCAGAAGAGGCACCCAAATGATTAGGGGACTGAAGTATGTGATACAAGACGAAAGTCTTAAATAGTTTGGTTTGTCTAATCTTAAAAATCCTTCAACTACCCAATAGAAGAATATAGAGATGAAGACAGACTGCTCTTGAAGATCCACAGGAAAAAAGACAAGAAGCAAAGGACACAAGTTGCAGCAAGGGAAATTTCAATTAGATATTAGAAAAAACAAGACACAGTGAGGGTAGTCAAATATTGGAAGATATTACTGAACAGGCTGCAAAATCTCCATAACTGGATATGCTTGAAACTTGACTGGACAATGCCATGAACAAATTACTCTAAGTTGGCCATGCTTTCAGGAGGGCTTACTACATGGAAAGGGTTGTCTGCCATGTTAATAGGATGTTTTAAACAATCTGTCAGGATCTCACATGGAAAAAAACACCACAATCCCATTTCTGAACTTCTCCCTACATTCTTTCAACTTATCCCTGACATAACTGAAATATACACAAAAACTTTGCCCAGCTTTTCTGCTAGTATGGCTTAGCACCATTCCTTTTTTTCCCCCATGTAATCAAAACTGTGGATGAGATATAATGAATAAATGTTTTACAATGAAGGTGGTGAACCACTGGAACAGGTTGCTCAGGTGATCGATGCCCCATCCCTGGAAACGTTCAAGGTCAGGTTGGACGGGGCTCTGAGCAACCTGATCTAGTTGAAGACATCCCTGCTCATTGCAGGGGGGTTGGACTAAATGATCTTTAAAGGTCCCTTCCAGCCTAAACCATTCCATGATTTTATGATTATATGATGACAACTTCAAAGAAAAAAAAATAAACCCTATAGAAATAGAGCTATTTTTATTTCGCTTCAACAAACAAAAATAAATTAAAAAAAAACAAAACCAAAAACAAAGACAAGGATGAAACAATTTATTTGCTGAAGCATGTATTCCTTGACTGCAGATGGTTTTAACCTCAGCTAAACAGAACACTGATGAATTAATTCTGCTGCATATTAGATTTCAATAAAAAAAATTTGATTGTGTTCATGGTTGTACACACATCTCTGAAGACTGCAATAAGCAGAAAAATAAAAATGTGACACATAACCAATATTTTAGTTTAATTTTAAAATCCAATTTTTTACTTACAGTTATTAATTTGTATTAAAATTAAACCTTCAAATTAAAAGCTTCCTTGATTTATGTGTTAAAGCTCAAATATGTGATTAATTTGTCATCTCAAGTGATTACTACTGCAGTTATAAAACATGGATCTCTGTTTATCCATTTTAGTATGGGGGAAATATACCACTGATAGTAAACACTTTCAAAAACTAACCACTATATTGAATACACTCGTCCCTCTATCTCCAGCTTTCTGTCTCAGAATTTGAAGGAAGTAACTGATCACTGAAGTTCTAAATAACATCAAAAATAAATACTCTAAACCTCACAAATAATAAACATACATTAATATATTAAATACATTTCATTAAAATCTGCACAATAATGTAACTGAGGGATAAATTCCTTTTAAAAAATAAGTATCATTTTTTAAAAAAAGATTAATTATAGAGTATTGAAAGTGTTAATTCCTGAATACTGGATACCAATATTGCACAGTATCATCATTTTAAAGAAAAGGGCTACTTAAATGAATAATTATAGTTAACTTAAAAAGACTTGACTTTACTTAAATAATAATTCATCTCCATTTCAGCTTGAATTTCTCTTGTGTCACATGCAATTCTAAACATGGCAGGAACTTAAATCTGTGCTTTTAAATGTTTTCTCCATTTCATAACCTCTGGTTTTAATCTGAAACATACATCATGCATTCGGTTGTCCTTCCTGTGTACCAATGCCTTCAAAATTCTAAGGGAGTACTCTGTCCTATTGTGTTGACGTCTGTAGAAGATGCTTTGTTAAGACAACCTTCTGATTTAATGTTTCTGCTGCATTTCTTGGCCAAAGAACTCAGTGCGCGCTTGGCTATAAGCATTTCCTTTGCTGCATTGCAATAATGCCCTTGTTTGATGAATTAAGCATTCTGTCATTTTTAAAGCACAGTTGTAACGTTTTATGTTATGAGTACAGTATGTAGAATCAACATCAACTGTTACTAGTAAAAGCTTGAGGCTTATGCCCACTTTTGTTGAATTTACCTTTCATTCCACATAAAGTAAATGAGTTGGAATTAACAGGTTTGTCCTTGCAAAAGTGAACAGGAAGTCTGACAAAGTAATACCCTGAAAATCACAGCAAATTAGTCTTGAATTCCACCGACATGGAAAGATTCTTACTGTCATCAAGCCTGAGGAGTACGGATAAATCCCTTATTGTAAAAGAGTAACACCAATTGGGAAATCTTAACTGAAGAGAAGTTCACTTTTCCTTTTCTTTTTTCCTTTCCTCTTTCTATTTTTATCCTGGCTTAGAAACACAGTTCACCAAAAATTATATGCATATATAATGCATATATGCACACTAGTCAAATTTTAAATACATATCCACAACTGGAAAGCCTACCCGCGTCTTCCTTTGGAGTTGTGTGTGGCCGAGAACAAATTCACACCTACCAGCTGTGAATTTGGAAACATTTTCTTTCCAAAGCTATAGCTTCTCACAATTACATGCAACTCAAAACATTACTCTCTAGACACAATAACTTACTCTTAGAGAAGCCTAAAAGCCTGATGTGGGGAAAAAAAGCCAAAACCACCAATCCCTGTTAGCAGAAGCAAACGTTCCAGAATTCTACATGTGGACCTTGAAGCTGTCAATCTCACACCAGGGACTGATGCTGATGAATTGACTTAACTGCTGAAGAAGCAACGATCAGATAATTATGAGACAGTCATGCCAAGTTACTCTCATAACTGTGTGCATGTTCCAGCATGTTTTGCAATTGTGCTAGTAATCCTGGTTTGAGTCTTTGTGTATTTGTCTGTATATGTGCAAGATCTCAGACATAACAGAGCGTGGAAAAAACCCACTATGGTGAGTTATACATTATTATAGAAGCATGACATTCCTTTCTACATTCTGCAACTGCAGGATTTTGAGCACTCAATATTGGTACCATTAACTGCAATGAAACAAACTTTATTATGACACGGCGGGGTTTTTTGGTTGGTTGGTTGGTTTGGCTTCTGATGGTAGGGGTCTTTGTTTGTTTGGGGGGTGTGTGTTTGTTTTTGTTTTATGGGGGAGGTTGTGTTGTTTTTTTTTTTCAGGGGTAGTGGTTTTTCTTTTTCAAAGAAAAATATTGGTAGTGATATTCTTACAGGTACTACTAATTGTCACACTGGAAGGAGTTATTTGGAAACCAAAGCTAGTATTTTAAATTCTTAGACAAATATGGTAACTAAACTGCTCAGACCCTCAGAAGTTTCCTAACCATCATAGATGTTTTTCCTTCTCCCCTCAAAATAAATGGATTTAGGTCTATACATGCTAAGAAGCATCACCTGTGTCTTGTAGCAAGAGAGTATTTAATCTCATAAAACAAAGAAAGCCTTGTAGCCTCCGAAGTCAGTTTACAGCACTGGTGTGGATTAACACTTACAGAAGCACAGAATCTCTTAGGGATAAGATAACACTGAAAGCATATCCAAATTGATGGACATATGTATAAAAGTTTACACACCATCTGTGTAAGTAGCCTCATAATTATACAGAAATGCAGAAGAGGTCTGAACATATCGATGATCATCTGCATGAAGGGAACACAGACAGGACCAAAAGACTGAGGTCTGAAAATATGAGGCATTATTCAAGCAAGAAACATTCTGCGTCCTGCAAATCTTACAGTTAAGATAGAACAGTCAACAAAAAATGGACAAACACAGAATGGAAGTTAATGCCATCCAGGATTAAACACTAAGACAGTGTTCAAGATATGCACTAAATTGACACCATAAAAATACCCACACCAATATGGCTTGTACCTCAATGCTGTCATGGTCCAAAGTTAACTGCTACTCTTTAGCTCTCAGTTTGAAGCTTTGAGTCAGAGGGACCTGTAAAACAGGCTTCAGCTTCATTCATACCCACTCTCAGTGAAGATCTCTCTCAGCCCATATGCACATTTCTAAAGATACAAAGTTTAAAGAACAGTCTTAGTTGAGGCAGCAAGTACAGCACATATTCACAGAATCGCTGAAGTAGGAAGATACCTCTGTAGGTCGTATAGTTCAACCCACCTGCTCAGAGCATGATAACCTACTACAGGTTGCTCAGGGCCATGTCCAGTCAGGTTCTTAATATCTCCAAGGATGGAGGCTCCACAATCTTTGCTTAAGCTGTTCTAGTGTTTGACCACTCTCACAATAAAACAGTTTCTTGTGTTCAGGTAGGATTTCCTGTATTTCCAGCCATGCCCACTGCCTCTGTCCTTTCACAGGATACCACTAAGAAGAGTCTGGGTCCATCATCTTTACTTCCTCTAACAAGTTATTCATACAGCTTGATACACCTTTTCTCCAGGCTAAACAATTCCAGCTCTCTCAGGCTCTCCTTGTATGACAGATGCTCCAACATGCTTATCATCTCTGGGGGCCCTTGGTGCACTCACTCCAGTATACTCATGTCTCCCTTGTATTGGGGAGCACAGACCTGGACATAGCACTCCAGCTGTGTCTCACCAGTGCTGAGTAGAGGAAGGGTAACCTCCCTCAGCCCAGTGGCAATGTTCTGCCTAATACAGCTAAGGAAGCTTTTGGCCTTCTTTGCCACAAGGGCACATTGCTGGTTCATGTTCAACTTGTTGTGCGCCAGGACTCCCAAGTTCTTTCCTGCAAAGCTGCTTTCCAGCTGGTCAGCACCCAGCCTGTCCTGGCACATTGATCTTTCCCAGCTGCAGGACTTGGTATTGCATGTCATTGGACTTCATAAGATTCCTGTTAGCCCCCTTCTGCAGCCTGTTGATCTACCTCTGAATGACAGCACAGCTGCCTGGCATATCAGGTGTATCTCATGCACACTGATGACCACAGCTGAAGTTTTAGAACAAAATGATCAATTCTTTGAAGAATGTACCTCAGTGAGTTCAAGTACATGAAAATTGGCTGGACCTTCCAACTCCTTAAGCTGTCAGTTACGTGTAGCAAACTTCAGCATTAACTTAGGGCTTCTCCCCTCCAATAAAATAAAAAAACAACTTGTCCCAGGTCAATATGGAACATAATCATGTCTTGAGATATCATGATTCATTGATGATATCTTTGACAATGATAATCATTGATGATGCTGTCACACTGTCTTTAGACCTTTATTATGCTGACCATAAATTCTAAAAATTAGAGAACCACCTCAGAATTAAAGATTTCCTATCTATATCTACTCTAACCTCCAGAAGAATAGCAACAGATCTGTAGAAGAAATTCACATCTCCATGACCAAGGTATATTCTGTAATAAAAAAAACCCAAAACATCTTGCCAAACTATATATACATATATGTTTTCCAAAACAAGTTTCAAATATCATTAATATAAAAATATACAAAATCAGGAATGTGAAAGACAGCCAGATAAGAGATCCTGCAATGCCTTACCATGCAGCTCCAAACTCTGAAAAATACTTGATCACTTATCTATGTAGATACGTACTCAACATAGTTTTTTCGATTGCCCAAGACCTAGCTCAGTTTACTTAATCTACAATTATGTGATTTAAAGCAGCCACTGAAATCCTCATCTTCCTTCTCCAAATAAGTACTTCACTCACCAGCTAATCATATGGACAACACAGCTTGACAGAGAGAGGAACCTGGAACTCTCCAGAAGGAATTCACATGCTCTAACAATTTGACTACTGGGGGAAAAAAACAAAGTGAAGAATGCATCTTCTTTGCTACCCATGGATTGAAAGATGGGGCTAAGGTGCTTAATCCAAGGTGGTGAATTCTCTAGTAGATGGACATTTCCATGACACCTCCATGATTTCCTACCAACTAATTCAGGGCAGTTTTGCTTAGAATGCTGTCTTCTGTGAGTATCTTTCTTCAGCAGATAACTGAATGGAGAGAGGCATAAAGACCTCAGGCACACAATCAAAGGTAAGCTCCACAGACATTAGGCTTTCAAACAAGCTTTTGGGTTTTATGATACACTTTTGCAGATCTATTCCCAGATGCCCACCTATATTGACACCCAAATATCTCTGAAAATTATAGGTCAATACAACCAAAACAAGACAGGGTCATCGTAAGGTGTCTTCAGAGCCTAAACTGATAAGAGCATATGATAAAAGCACTGAACACTCAAAATTTTTCATCAGCTGGATTTCACCACTGAAACTACTTTAACTGAAAATTAAAGGCCAGTATGTCAATAGAGTGTCAATAACTTCCTGCAGAAATACAAGATTTAGGAGAACAGTAAAAAAGATTAAAAGTTTCATCACAGTATAAGGAAACGCATGAAATACAATAGTTAAATGGGAGGGAAAAGGTAAAACAGAGATGGCTTTTTGCTTCATTAGAGACACAAGAAGAAAACAGAGGAGACTGTGTAAAAAAATGTGGCTAATCTGGACAGTTTTAGAACTGCCAGTTCTAAAACTGGATGAGAACTGCCAGTCTTTGGGAAGTGGGAACATCTAATGTAGTCTGTAGAACAGCAAACTGCACTATTATAGGTATTGGTTTATTTATACCCTCATCCGTAATGCATCTTCTACCCAATAATGACCTTCCATAAAACATAGTGGGAATTAGCTTTACAGGGAATTTTTGATTGGTATTACTATTGTACATGAGATAACAAAGTTCTTATGCTTTAAAGGTCTTTAGTGTCAAGGTTAGTAATTGGTACTCTGCATCTGGAAGTAATTCATGGAGTCTGTACATGATAATATGAACAAAATAGCCCCATTTCATTACCCCATTCCAACACAACTGCATTCAACACACAGACTCTCAAGATACATAAGCAGCACATATTTGAAATTGAAATCTTTCCTCTAAAAGCCATACAGTTATATTTCTACCATGTCTATTATCACATTATTGTAGAAACCACTGAAAACAAAAAGAGGCAACATCAAACCTCATGCTTTTCATAGCTTCCACTTTCAAAAGAGAGGAGAAAAAGTGGCTGTCTCCCTGCTGACACAAAATGAATCTGATTATCCTCCCATGAAATGTGTATATTGTTTGCTCTTGCTATTAACTGAACATTCTTTACTAAAGAAGGACTCGTTCTTTGCCAGACAACTTCTTTATTAAAGCTAGCAATGATGTTATCATGCTTACAGAATAGTAGAGATACTATCCTTCTTCATCTTGCCAAAAGCAGACAAATAATCAACCATGTTGCAGTTAACATGGAGAAATACCATTATCTTTATCAAGCTTTCTAGTTTTGCATTTCATAAACTAGATGGAAATGATACAGGAGAAAAATGTTAATAGAACAACAACTCTACAAGCCAAGGCATGGATGCTTGCCCCAGTGACCCAAAGTACAGATATTTATAAAGCTGACAGGCCCGTCAGTACCCCATGTGGCAGGGGTTCTGACAATCAGAAAAACTGGTGGCTCTGCAAAGGTAACACATGATCACCTTTCAAATTAGCTTTCTTATTCCTTTCATTTTTTATATCCCGATGAGTCACAAACACTACCACAGATAACCAAACCTTGTTCCACAAAAAACAGTGCAGTTGCTCTGCATATTAAATCTTAGATATTAATGAATTCATTTAGCAGAAACATTTTAATAAACTGGAGGGAGAAATGTAAATTTGTAGAAGTCTTCTTGGTCATTTTGTGTCTTAAGCACATTCTTGAAAGTTGTGGCTTTGTTCAGTTACTGATTTGCAAAACTACGTGCAAGTTGAGATTCCACATACTTTAAAGGTATTAAGTCTCAAATTATACAAGCATACGTGCATTGTAACATTTGTAAAAAATTCTCTCAGTAGGCTTTTCAGTTTTTCTTTGCAGCACTTATGTACCACTAATAGTACACAAGCAAACCAGTATATTAGCAAAACCTAATCTATGCTTTCAGGTTGTTACTTGCATTTTAAAACACAGTTGGTGCCAGGTTAGTAGTGACTTTAGTCAGCATTATTCTCTCACTATCATTCTGCAGATTCCCTACAAGAAGGGAATGTTGTGTAGCCTACAGCACACCAAAGAATGCGGTGTGATATCCACCTGTCAAGCTAGAATTTGCAGCCATAGCAATTAGTACCGACTGGATTTTGACATGCTAAGCATGATCATGCTCCTTAAAATTGCTGAAATAGAAACCTGGAGGGAGGGGAAGAAATTTTGAGAACTATCCTGGTATCAGTACACTGCTATGCTGCGGCAAAGTTATTCACAGTATTGTAATATGGTCACTACAATTTCTACCAGGATTCAAAGGTCTGCTTTGTGAGAGGTGCATAGATCATTCTGAAAGAACACCCCCCATACAAACAAAGCAGAAACACAGCTTTGCATATAGCATATATCATGATTACTGGTGGAAGAGATGAATTGGCAGATTCATTAGTCAAAAATTTTCAGGCACTTTTGGCATGACTGAGTAGGATAGAGGAACCCTGCAGAACAAACAGGGCATTTGCTCCCAGAGCCTAAATATTTTGGGGAAATCTATTGCATATGAATCCTCTTAGAGGCACTGTTGCTCAATATTTTTTGTGATACTTCTTTCCTTCCTACTAAAATTGTTTCAGTATCTTTGAACACATTGGCCTACAAGTACCTTGGAATATCTTCTGAATAACAGTGACATTATGTAGGAGCTCTCTGGAAAGAAATGTTAAACCCAGGGAAGACTTTTAGAGGTGGGTTTTTTTCTTTTTACTTTTGTTCATTGTGCTGTCTAGGAAGGAATGATACCCTGGCACCGTTAAATATACAGAGCAAACCAGTCTCAAAGTTTTATCCAACTGTATTACACTGCATGAGGTGAAGCAATTTTCAGAGAGCAAATATTTAGTACTCTCTAAAGAAACTAGGTTTACTGGCCACATCCCAAACTCGGCATCTCAAAAGCAGAACCTCCCAAAACATTAGCCACTCCTAAAAATATTTTCTGTGATCTTTTGTTGGCAGGCACAAATCTTGTAGCTAAAAATTTGACATTTCAGTCTGCGTTTCTGGAAACAGCTCAACAAAGATCTAAATCTGTTTCCACCCTGAAAATTTATTTTCTGTGACTATGGGTAGTTTTGAATTCAAAACTGTATTTCTGTTAATTGGTCTCTGGAACAGAACAACTTCTGGAAAAAATTAGTGCTTGCTCAGCACTTCCTCTTTTCACAGTTAGCCTTCAGATTCCATTCTAAAGGAATATGGAAAGGAGAATGCAGACACACAAGTTCTTCATTGCAGAATATTGCCACTCCCTTTATTTATATCACAACTGCTAAACATACAATTCTTCAAATCACACTTGGTGGTACACCCAAAATATTAGCACGATAAAGTACTATCTAGTAGAGAAGGAAACGGGAATGCATTCAGAAAGAGTTGCTGATATTTTACACAGAGTACCCAATTTTTGTTTGGGATCTAAGGAATCAAGTGCTGAAGATATCTTGATTTTTATAAATCGCAGCAAAGGGTTACAATGTAAAAGGTATCTAAGAGGAGGAAGAGAAATAGATAACCCTTGGTATTTCCATGACCACCATTTTCCTATATGCATGAACACAGACAGCACACCAGATACAATCATATATACCACAATAATTGCTTATATCCTTGCATGTAATTTCTGAGGTGCATTGGGAAATTCTATTTAGACTGGTATTTTCAGAAATAAGGTCTTCACTCAGCTGCAGACCCTTTTGTGTGTGTAGATCTCGGTATAGGAAAGTACATCATGGAAACACACGATACCTTGCACATTAGAGTCTACATAGCCAATAGTTAGAAACCTGCATAGCTATAGCGCAACTCTTAAACTACTGAAAAATATCATATTCTTTCAGCTCTGTTTTGGTGGGAGGAAATTCTAATACTGAGACAGCCTAACCCCTGCAATGGGTTCAAACCTGCTGCTCCTAACAGAAACAGTTGCTCCTTGCAGCTCAGGCGTTCAGGCTCCTAAAGCAGCCTGAGATTAAAGTCTCAGTAATATCCTTTGAATTCCTTATCAGCTAATTCAATAGTTGACTGACTGTTGTTGCATGCTGATTGTTGTAGAATTCATTCTTATTCATCCATGTTATGCACTGCATAGGGGGCTGAGATTAATATGTGACTGTTAATTCAGTGACAAATTCTCTAAAAGTTTACACATCACAGTCATTTTCTACATCCCCTCCAAATTTCTCAAAATCTTCCTAAGTACATAATACACCCCTTTTCCTCTTTGCCTTTATTGTTCCTAAAGTATGTTTGTTTGCAGGACACAGACTAGAGTTGCACTAATTTAAATCTACGTAATTTTTTATTTCTGTTTGTTTCTGATAACTGCACTTTTACAGACAGAAAGATAGATGAGTTTAAGCCACATGGTGATCTTTGGAGTGGCAACTGCAAAAGCTACTTAATTTATGCAAGACACATTTAACAAATTATGCAGTTCGCATAAATAAAAAAAAGGTGTGTCAAAATATTATAGGTCTGATATTATTAATACTTAGATGGAAGTATTGAATTATAAAACTAATTTGCATGGTTATACAGAGGTATTTTAAATTAAACATACAAAAGAACTTAAATAAATAGAGAAATAAATAAATGAATAAATAAATAAATGGCCTGCCAGATCACTGTCTCATTACTTGGGTACTAAAGAACTGGCATACCCCGGAGAGAAGGAAAAAATTATTAGTAAGAAGGAAAGAAAACTGAAAGATTTTGCACGGATCCCTCTTGCTTTTGGTGTTTTCAGCTCAAAGGCAGAGATTTAGAGCAGTTTTGACTGGACAGACCCTAGTAGAAGCATTCAAGTGTACTCCATAAAAATAGTCCTAAAGTATGCTACTCGGTAGAAAAGGCTAGGTGTAAGCAAGCAAAATTGCAGGTTTGCAGGTTTTGTTAGCTCAGTTCTTATGCCATGCTAAAGCAGTAAGACTATTCTAGACTTAATTTTATCTTGAAAACATCATGACTGCATTTGCACAGTGCTTAATGTGACCTAATCAGCCTGGCAAAACCAGAGCAGCTTGATGCCACTGCATCTGCAGCATGGTTGTTCTACAAACCAGTTAATACACCCACAAATAACAAAGAATTGACTGCTTAAGGTATAGAGGAATAACCTTTAGTTTGACCCTTTGTAGCTGGAACTGAAGTGTTAGATTCTTTGGTAAACTACATACGCACATCAGTTATATTTATTGAAAGATACTGTAGAAAATAAGTTAAAGTGTGAAATTACAGCAGGTCCAAGTTTAGTGCAGAGATCTTGACAAAGACAAGAGCACTGCTGATTTTCTTCCCTGAAGGAAAAAACTACCTAACAATAAAGAAAAAGTAGATTTTATCTGTTTAGACAATATTCATTAAGAACTTGAATGGGTCTGTCTGCAATCTTTTGCGCTTCTGTGTTGCTACATAGAGGCAAGAAAGAAAAAAGGGTGTTTCCAAGGCTTCTCATTTGTGAGCTATTCTAATACTACTCACACAAGCAATTTGTTTTAAGAGACATACTGTTTGTAGCTTGACTACCACATTACAGTTGTGTGAAGAAAATTGCAACACACAAACCCCCTTAACCTCTATTAGTCTTCAGCTGTATGGAATGCATTTTAACCTGTCAGATCTTGTGTTCCACTGCTCTAAGATCAAGCCATATGTAATATTCATCAGTTTAAATAATGTCGGAGACAAACACTATTCACAGCAACTTCCTCCAACACTGAAACAAGTAGCTGCTGTTGAATATTATAATACCATTTGTTATCTATCTCAGCAACAGAGAGAGTTCATTATTGGACAAATTAGTTTCTAACTTAGTGATGCTGAGCCATAAATAATTGGTATCAGCAGAACTGTTCCCAAGCATTTTTCTGCTGTGCTTTTACTTATGGTAACTGCTTGGAATGGGTAAAAATTATGTATTTCAGGAAACATTTTTCCTCCATATATATGTGTTTCTATTGCATTTACTGCAAGCTATATAATATCAAGTTGATCTTGTAAATGAAACTGACGGAGAAATAACCTTCCTTAGTATCTCAAAAATTTCTAATGACACCTCATGTGTTTTATCAAGCTAGTAGTTCTGCAAACACAACTATTTTGAATGAACAGCATAAAGATGCTGTAGGCAGGTTCAGTACATGCTGCAGTACGTTACTAGGCAGTTAAACTAAAAATGGTAACATACCATAATAAGGTGCAGAGTATTCCTTCATAGAAACCCAAAAAACAGTTGTTAAGACTCAGACTCCAAGCACTCATGCCTGGTGCAGGGGGCCTGGGGGTTCACAGGGAGCCAGGGGGACCCCTCGCCCCCTTCCTCTTTATCTAGTGAGGATATATCAAGCTGTAGCCCTGTATGTAGTACTGACAACAAACAACAATGGTACCTTGTCTAGAACCACAAACATATAGAATTAATGGTATCTTGCCTTCGTAGCTGGCACTAGCTCCTGATACAACAGTGCAAAGCAGGGGCTTCTGCCCTTGGGTAACTGCTATGTTTCCATTGATAAGGTAAGGACTCCTGTCTCCTAATAAATTTACAGATGCTCTGCTGACCTAGAAGCTTTATACATATGGTCAACGTAAATTCATCTGGAACTACTGCCCCAGTTAACGAATGCTGTTATACCTCAGTGAAACAGCTGCCCATGTCTCCTCAGTTTAGCTCGAGTTAGGGTGAGGATGTAGCCAATGGAGCTAAGAATCCATGGCGGGCAGAATAAGCTTGGGAGGCAAGAATCAAAAAATTCTAAAAAGTTGCAACCTTTTTTTTAAATCACTGTAAGAAGAAAAACTTGTGTGACTACCTGTATAATCTCCCATGTCAAAATCAAATATACTTATGATAAAATTTATGAAAGTTTTATGAAAACTGATATTCTGAACCAGTTCTATTTTTTCATAACTGCTGTCTGCCTACTAAACGCTTTTTAACCTCTATTACACTTTCACTGCAAAATAGCTAAGAAATTGAATTTTCACAATGAACTAGATTAAAACTTAGTAGCTATCTGATGGCATTGATCCTACTTTTCTTACTTCATTGTTATTAAATATTTACCATCTGCTTCTGCAATTTTACACTGTAATGACTGCCATTTTTCAGAACCTCCCACTGTTTTGTGCTGTGCATGAGGTTGGAAGGAAGCAGTGAAGGCTTGTATTTCTCTTACTACATATACAAATTTTCTTAATACATTCAGTGGTACAATACTCTCTCTATTCTTGAAATAGTGTACTGGCTTTATGTACCATACAGGTTATGTATCTCACCTCATTCTGCCTATAAAGTGCAATAATGCACTGAGGATAGGAGGCTATCCACAACTGGAAGCCAGTTTGTGGAAAATACAAAATATGTTCTCATCCCTTCGAATGAATGATTTTATTACAAATAGTTGCTAATATCTTCTAGTTGTTTTTGAAATACCATGTGCTCTAGGATTGTTACGTCTCACATCAGTCACAGCAGTGATGAAAGACGGTACTTAAATGGGCTATAACCATGTAGAAGTCAGGTGAAAATTAAATAGACTTCTTCCATTCATTGTTCTGGTAAAATGTGACCCAAAGCACATTAAATCCACAAGCAGTTCTTCAGCTTTGGATCTAGCCACTTAGGCAGTAAGGCATGAACCATTCCTTTGCGTCAAGAATATTAACAGATGTATCTCTCAAGATAGGCTTCTATTTTTATTCTTTTACTGAAATGTATTGAAGGTGCTGCATACTGAGTATTTTTCTCAGGATAACATAGTAGCTACTTGACTATATTCAATCTGTTTTTGAAGCTCCATTGGCATTAAATATTTACCTTCCACTTCTGAAAATTCAACATTTTAATGAACACCTTCAAGTTTTCCCTGCTAACTCCCACTGTCTTACATCATGCAGTTCGAAAATAGTAGCAAAGGTTAGTGTTTCCCCCATCACATGGAGAATTATACTTGTATCAGATAAGCTGATGAAGAAATGGTGCTTTCATATAATTAGGTCTCAAGTGACTTTAAAATACACACAAAATTACAAAGAAAAAAACCCAGAATGACAGGTTAAAAAAAAGGATTTATTCCCAATTTTAAAATGCATATCATGATTTTTACTTTAAAGTAGTTTCAGATTTGATCATTTCAAAGCAGCCATTATGAAGGAGTCACCAGGTCAAAGGATCCCCTTTACTCGCTGGAGCTGATAACCTGTGGTAGAGCCAGTTTCAGAGAAAGAGGCTTCGGCATTCCCCAGGTAGGTGAGAGGGGAGCAGATGTGAAGCACACTGACTGAGCAAATGCCACCCCTCACATTACATACAGCGTTCCTACTCTCAAAATGTTACTTGAGACTACACCTAGATTTTTAAAATTGTCTTCCTGAACCAGAGGTTTAGAGGTGATTTGCACAGATGGAGCCCAAGAAATAGAACAAACAAACAAAAAACCACCAAATAACCAAACAAGCAGAACTGGAATTTCAGAACAAATATCACAAGCAAATAATAGAACTCATCAGTACATGGAAATATCATGTGTGGGAAGAGACAAAAGGTAGCCTACAATGGAGAGGGTTCTGCTTTAATTTTTGTTTTCTTGCACTAGGGCAGTAAAACATGTACAAACAAATACACATTCCAGATGGCTAAGGCAAGCATACTCATTCCTAATAGATTCAAGACATTGTTTAATACCAACTTCACTCTTGTGGAAGCAGAATTATCCCTGCAATACTGCCAAGGTCAGTGAAAGCATAAGTTGCCTGCTGTGCAAGTTTCATTGCACCATCCAGAACAGCCCAGGAGATGCATGCTAGGTAAGTGTCCCTGTCCACATTAAGCCACCTCTGTTGATAAATTGTGCTTGTGTAGACATTAGAAGGACCTTAACTATAGCACAATTACATGGAAATTGAGCAATAATCAGGCATAACTAATTCATAAACAGACAACATATACATCATTGTTTTATTTGTCAAATCTTGCCATCTGTTGCATATGGTGTAAGTAGACAAATCAAAGAAAAGGAGCTGATTTTTCCCCTACAGTGATCAAACACTTTTGAATTCTTCTATCTCCTTTCAGATTGTAATACACAGAAGTTCATTGACTTAAGGCCATTTTGCAAGTTTCTGACAGCCAAGAAACAATGAAAAATAGGCTTATCATCTGAAAGGATGCCAAGCATTTGAAAACAATTTAAAAAACCAAAATGCCTCTGTTCTTCTAAAGCATTTTATTCAGATTTTTTTTCCAAACCTGTTTCAAACCATAGCACCTGCTACATTAAGAAACAAGTATGTTATAAAACTCTTAGTAACATTTGTTTTATTTGGTGTCAGAAAAAGAATTCTCTAGTGAGCAGACAAATACAAAAAGATAAGTTAGTTTCCAAGGCTCCCATATTCAAGAAGACAAAACCAGTATAGTGATGCCCTTAGATCCTTTTCATTATTCATTTTTTTTAAATCACTGCTTAGCAGAATGTGACAGTAAGGAGTCACATTAGGCTAACCTAACAATAAACACCAAATCTATTTATGACTTCATACAAAATGAATTCTCTGAAGATGAGCATCTTGACATGGTTTTCCTATACATTGAAATTACTTCAAAATTATTCACTGAATGCATCAATATTTATATAATGTGTGTTCATATATGCCTACGTATGTACACACATAAATACATAAACACACACAATAAAAGTAATTATTACGAATGCAGGTGGCTGCATGTAAAAAACATGCAGGCAGAAGCATTTCCTTTACCCTTTCCTTCCGGCAGATGCCTGGGAAAATCAAGCCAGATGGAAAAGCACAGGTTAAAACATTATTAACTTTCACATAAAAGTGATGGGCTAGGGCTTTAAGCTGAGCATTCAGGAATGAGATGTTGAGGCTGCCATATATCTGTCTTTGACTATACCATCTCATTACTTATTAGTAACTAAAAAGCACATAGAATTAGAAGGAATTACAAACTGACAAATAACACTATTGCACCAATGAGTATTTGAATGGTATCCTCAACATCCACACAGTTTTGCACCAGCCACACTGGGCTAGATGACTGAGTATAGTAGTCTTTAAGTCTCATAGCCAGGCATCACTAACGGGCAAGCTTATCTGTTTACAGAACCAGATTGTATTCACAGTCTCTGTTTTTGGTGTCTACTTCTTCAGTAACTGATCAGTGAAAAGCTGTAAACAAAACCATCTGCTGGTGTCAATACTTTTTCCTAACCAGGTAATCACTTTCTCTGCACTAATTGCTGCTCATTTCCTTCCAATGTAACTTTTCAAGGGGAATGAGGTGGTTAGAATGTGAAGCTCAACAAGTTTTGGCTTCCAACTTCCTTTACAGACAGCAAAAACGTCTTCGGCAAGGTAATCTACCACAACATTTTCATTTACAACTAGTTAGACAAGCTATTAAGTGTACAATGTTAAAGTTTTATAGGCCTTGTTTTCACAAGGAGCTTAAAGGCAGGCTCAATCTCTTCGGCCTTGTGTTAAAATAGCCTGAAACACAGTAGCCTGAAATGACTGGTGGCTCTGGTCAATTTTAACAGATTGATTTATGAAGTGTTATAATGCAGCTGCACTCCTATTAAGTCAGAATGGGATTTTCAATCATGCTAATCCATCTTTATTGATCAACTTTGGTTTCTGAAAGAAAACGGTTTCCTCTAGGAGTAAACAAGATCTTTATATAAAAGCACACGCAATGTCATCCTTAAGGAAAACTCCATATTTTTAACACCACCACTTAGCAATAACATAAACAATGTCTTCCATCAAACATACTAACCAGACTGGAAGATTGCATGCTTGAGGCATATTGAGGGTTAGGCTAGCTTCTGTTTTTCCAAGATGTCTGAAACTGACACATTATACTTGTCTATCTACAAAGATATTAAAGTCTGTTATCACATTCACATTCCACAAAAAACTGAATAAGAAAACAGTTTTTAAAGACAGTACCTGCTATAGCCTTAACCAACAGCTAAGTAGGCACAGTCTACACAGCATAGTACATTTATATCAAGTGGTCCTGATAGCACAAGTGGTTATGTGCAATAAACTGTTGTTCATACACACATTTATACATACAAGGGCGTCTGAATAAAGGCTCTTACAGGCAGAAAAGTATCTAGGACAACTGCTGGTCTGAGAAGGGCAGGCAAAACCACGAGTACACCCACCCAATTTCAGTCATTGGTGCTGTTATAAGAATTTCTAGTTAAAAATTACTTCAGTTATCACCTTCTAATACCTGAATGTTATCTTTCCAGTAGGCCAGCAATGACTTAAAATAAAAAAGCAATAGTTCTAGGTGGGGGGGACAGGGGAAACTGTAGTACTTTCTGTTCAAAGAAAACAGAATATTCCTATAATAATCTCCATAAGGATTAATATGTGTAAGCATAATATATGTTATTTCATAGCATTTCTGTTGTGCCAGCAGAGCTGCCTCTAAAATATATTTTATTAAGAAATACCTTCAAGGCATTGGGTTCCTTGTGGTATAGTTCATACACTTCAAAAGAATTACATACAGAATGGATGTGGTCCGCAGTGTCTGCCACTGGCATTGGTTACCTCCAGGTGGAAGTGAATTCCCTGAACTCTGAAGAGTAACACAACAGTAATGTAACATATGTGAAATCAGATCATTTGACCTCTACCTGTATTTAAATGATAATTCAACGGGAAATTATGTCAAAAACCCTTAAAATTACTAGATGTATAAATTAGCCATATTTTCTGTGCTAAATGAACAGGAATTTTAATATCTTTGAAAAACTAAACATTTCACTTATTTCATGCTGTCCTACTGTTTTATCATTTCAGTTCTTATGCTTTCCCATTCATTATTTTCTAAGCCATCTTAATGCATGCAAATATGTCAGTCAAAATATACCCTAATGTTAATATTTGTTATATTTATTAAGACTTCTAAAAATATATACTTTATATACATTCATATACTCTTCCTAACCAGTCTATTGTTTTAATTCTTCCCAGACGAGAGTAGAAGTTATATATTGGCAGGACCACATTACTGCTGTGGTCAGTTGTTCTTGCTAGTGTTATTTATTTGTATAACAATGATATTTATAAACTCAGGAGTTCATGAAAAAGGAAACTGCATCAAGAATTTACTACTATTCTCACTTCTATTTTTAAGTAGCAACTAAATTAATGGCAACACTAATTTCTTTTAGCCCCCACATTCACATTCTGGTAATGAAATTCTTGACAAAGTGAGACATGCTGAAAACAGAATCACACATTATGGCTAGAAGCAACATAATAGTTTGCTTCTATAAAAACAGGGAGGTGCAGTTGCCAGGCATGAATTCTTTATCCTAATGTGAGGCCCATTGCTTGACTCATTGAGTCATCCCTACAAAAAAATATTAACACCAGGTCCAGGGAAATGAAGGAGATAGTACTTTCAAGTATGACTGGCAGTGAAATTAACGCATCTGCAAGCAGAAAGCATTAGACTCTCACAGCTGTAACATGGAATTTCCTCCTGAAACAACCTGAAGATTAATAAACAAAACCTGTTTCAAACAGAAGCAGAGGAGAATAAATGAAAAAGATATTTGTTTGGGTTTCTAAGAAACTGTTTCAAATGGGATGGGGGGAAGAAGAGTGGGAGGGTTGGAAGATGTTCCACTGGGAACAGTGGGGGAGGGCATAATCTCTTAGGAAAGAAAAAGAAAAAAGTTTAATCATGCAACAGAAGCCTCTGAATCTTTTCACAAAAGCTGAATAGGTCAGATCATAAAAGGTCTTGATAGTAAGAGCAGGTCCTTGGTCTTGTTCGTTTCATAATGATTTACTTCCCTCGGGGTGGGTTGTTGGGGTTTTTTTTGTTTATTTATTTTTCCCCTTTCCTTAAAGAAACAACCAATTTATAGTTTTTGCTTCTTCCTTTAATGACTTTTAAGGAATCAATGTCTGGGGTTTAAAATTAGTTTGAGCTGGACACAGAAAAAGCCATTAAATACGATCTGAAATATTTTCATTTATCTCCTCTTCCAGCTCCAACCTCTTAATTAAAGGGAAAATAATAAACCAACAAATTTAATTTAAAATATAAATCTCTATGTATGACTGGCCTATGGAAATCAAAGTCCTTGTTTTACTGGTTGTAACACATACAGGAGTGGGGTGGGGACTACAAATCCAAGAGGTTCAGGTCTTGTTTTGAACACAGGACTGTTGTTTCCAAAGTTAGATAAGTATGCAATCAAAATGCAATAAGAACTGGGTGGGGTCTTTGTTTGCTTTTAAAGAAGCCAAAATTCTCTTGCCCAGTCCTAGCAGAGGGACATGAGGCTTCCAGCCCATGTGCTGTTGTGTACAGCACTATGCAACCCTTTCACTCAGACTGTAATTCCCACTTGCAGTCTGCTGCTTTAAAGAACCAGTGTATGACACATCTCAACTCTCCTCAGAGAAACAAGAATGACGACGAGGGGTGAATAGCTTTAGACTAGCATCATCAACTCCAAAGTGACTGTGGTTTGCAATTATCATGAAAAGCATGATCTAAAAGGGTGCTATGATGTTAGCCATGCCAGTACTTCAGGGCTCTCCCTATCACAGCTTCAGTCGCTCCTCTGAGCACTCCAGCACCGCATGAACAATCCAAACTCACATCAAAACAACAGCATCAGAGTGCCTCACAGCAGTAGAAAACCAATGGTGCTGAATGACTTATTCTTCAACAGTAATTGCAAAATCATTTTAAAATGAGATCAGAATTGCTGCAGCTATTCTTGAGTTCCTCTGATTCTCTTTATTCAATTCCTGTGGTTACCCAGGAAGCATTAGAGTAACAATAGACATATGGAATGAAGTCAGTGAGGTTTCCTTCAGATTCTACTGGGGGCGAAAACAACTAAATATGTTTAGCAGATGTAGCTGATACAGTGTCACTGTATCTGGATGTAACTTCTTAAATCTCAGGAAAAAGAATTAAAGTATCCCTAAAGGACTTGGTATGAAAGTTATTCAAATACATACATGTATTGTATTTGCAGTGTTGTTCAGAGTTCACAATTACCAGGATGCCTTTCAGTCAAAGTACAGCCCCAAATATGTCTGACAAGACTTTAGTCACCATCACCACTGTGTGAAAACGTTTTTTTGAAAGTACTTTACTCTTCATACAAACAAAGCTTATTGTACAGAAGTAAGGAATCACTCAGCTATATGGAGAGCACACCAAATATTCACACTGTGTTAAACAATTTCCTCTGGGTGACAGTTGTGGTCAGTGAACTACAATAGTTAATCTGCTATGAAGATTGTTTATGCCCCAGTGGATCACAAGCTCACTACGGCTGGTCCTCCAGTCGACTTGATAGAAACAGAGGAGCAGCTGCTATGAGGGTAAAACAGCATTCCTTGAAAGTACAAAAAGCATGTGTTTTCCTGAGAAGCAGTCTCTAACTTCAAATATATATGATATTCCATCAGAATGCTATCTTAAAAAGTAACTGGCAACTTTTCCTGCTCCAATATTTCTCATTTGTTTTAAGTATCACATAGGACAGTCTTTTATGTTGTTTAGGCATCATTTTGCACTACTGCTTAAAATATGATGCTGCTCTAGAATGAGAAACCGTTCTCCCTCCACCCCTGTAAAAGAAGATACCCAAACACCAGTTTCTCCATTAGTCACTATAAAAGCAAGTTGAAAGCTAATGTTATCATCCTCTTTCCACATTTTTTCCCTCTTTACATAAAGGATTATGGAAATGTAGCTTAAAATACTTTGGTACAATACCTTCTCCACCAACAATACAGAGCAAGATTTATTGACATAAAATTTTAAAATAACTTCACAGAATTAGAGCTTAGAAGGAGATTATCTGATAGAATACGTAAAAAGTTATATACATTTTTCACCTACAGAAATAAATCAAGGCTATGACTTACAATTTCTTAATTATCGTCTCTTAGTGCTGTATATGTATTTTAGCTATTAATAAAGTATTTCTCCCCCCAACAAAATCTTACAAAGAGCAACTGAAAAAAAATTAAAAGCACAGAGGTTCTATGAACACTATCTAGTTCATTTTTGCAGCTCATGGGTTACTTCCACCCTGTACTCTTGAGTCATTATTTGTTAGTCAAGATCTTCTGTATATCTATAGAGATGCTAACCTGATTAGAAGACTCTTCTGATGCAATCCGTGCGAGTCCTCCTGTCATGCACAGAGCAGAGCTGTGCAGAGCTGACTGCAGAATACCAGTCAAGTAAAAGTCACTGACTGAGGCTTGTGGAAACACGTTACCCTTAAACCAAAAGGCAAAGCTTCAGTCAGACATAAGTCTGAGGACAGAAATCTAGTAAATACCACTCATGTTATTTAATTACTATCATTAAAAGTATTCAGTTCTCCAAAAGTAATCATATACAAGTCCTGCTTATCTTCTAGTAATCTATAAAACAAAATGGCAATATATGAACAAAAAAAATGGCATTGACAACAGGATCCATAAAAAAAAAATAAAAAAAAATCCAAGTCTGGAAAGAGTGTCTGTCACTGTTATAATCCACTGAAATTAAAAAGTCAGATTACACAGATTCATCTTTATACTCAGATAGTTTTTTGAGTTCTCATTCCCATCATGCTTTATCACATTCTTTAAGATTTCCATTACCTCATGTCCATTTAGTTTGTATAATTCATTGTTTTGTACCTAAGATAGTTTAAGCTTTTTAAAAAGAAAGCAAAACCAACATAAGAGGGTTAAATGGAGTTTGCTGATTACCTGTAAAGTAAATGTAATGTTTTAAAATGCAATTTGATATTAGGAGTCATTGTGACCTAAATTGCTATTAATAGTGTTGTGTAGCAGCTTCAGTGACTATCTCTAGCCACAGCCTGAACGCAGATAATTTTGAGCATGAAGGTACCGAAACTCTCTCTGTGATCTGCCTTTAGGATTTGGGATTGAGGATGAAGTGTCACACAAACAGTGTCCTTTTCATCTGTCTATTAAATTGCTAGACGTACAATTCAGGCCATGGATTACCACAATCCTTCCCTGCCCAAGGAGACACAGATCCACACTTCTAAACTTCAAGAGTGCTCTCACTATGTTACAAAGTCTGAGACATAATCTCTTTGCTCACATCTCTCTGCTTTCCAGGGAACATAAAATCATTAGGGAAAACAGAGGAATTAACCTGTGCCCTAGCTTTAAGACCTGCTTGGACTGTTTCCTGGGTACATAAAGATCAAAGAGATGATTTTTTAAATAGATTTTAAATCTAGCATTCATTGACACATAGACTGGGATCCAGGTCTCCTAGGCAAAAACACTAACCTTTCTCTCTGAAACAATAACGTTCGAAAATAAATCAATGTAATAAGGACTATGCAGATTAACTATGAAAATGGTGTTAGTCCTAGCAAACTGAAGTTCACCCAAACAATACAAATAAAATGCATGATTTCTTCCCATTTGTATGATAAGTTTTAAGAAGCAGTTTCACATCATTTCTCGAAGATGGTTTAAACACTACACCACAGTTGCAATCCTCATTAGGTGCCACCAATAACTGAGCATTTTTTTGTTGTTTTACAGAAATGGCAAGTCACCAGTTATATCAATGCTAGCTAAGACCTACCTATCCTTAGGCTAATTTACTCTGACGTTTTCTTCATTGACTTCACTAGGAACTGTGGGGGATTACTGTATTGGACATAGCAAATACCACTTCCAAGTTGCTGTCCTCAGATCTCTTTTTGTTAATGAGGATAATAATAAGTTCCCAGATTCACAGGAATATGTTTTCTCATTTACTTTGGTTTTATTTCTGAAATTATTTGGTGATAAAGGTCTAATTCAAAGTCTACTGGAGTTCATAGAAGTCTCTCTGTTCTACTGAGTGGTATTAACAGCCTTATTATTTAATCTATAAATGCTAATGGCAGTGGACCTAGTCCAGCAAGCTTCATAAACATAAAACAAGTTTTAAAAGTTATCACTTCCCTCAGTGATTCAACATCTTCAAGCAAGTACATTTTTAGGTGAATCTGACTTGAAATATGTGTGAAGTACTATGTTGCATGTTGGATATTCTACAACCTGTAACATGGCACACAATCACACAATTGGTTCGAATTCATCTCTGCCACTGCATCAGTCTGCACACGGGTCAGACCATCTTCTCCCTCTAAACCCAGGTCCCTTTTTGGGATGCTTGGGAAAGCAGAGCATATCATATTGTGCTGCTGCAGCCAAGAAGGCCAACAGAATGCTTGGCTGCATCAAAAAGGGCATCACCAGCAGAGAGAAAGAAGTCATTATCCCACTCTACTCAGCGCTTGTCAGGCCACACCGGGAGTACTGTGTACAGTTCTGGTCCCCGCTCTACAAAAAGGATGTGGACAGGCTGGAAGGGGTCCAGAGAAGGGCCACCAAGATGATCAGAGGACTGGGAAGCCTGTCATATGAGGATAGGCTGGGACAACTGGGTTTGTTCAGCCTTGAGAAAGGAGGCTTAGAGGGGATCTCATCACCATGTACTTAAGTACTTAAGGGGCGGCTACAAAGAAGATGGAGACTCCCTTTATACTAGGAGTCCCATGGAGAGGACAAGGGGGAATGGACACAAATAACTCTTGGGGAGACTCCAACTGGACACGAGAGGGAAATTTTTCACAGTGAGAACAGTCACCCATTGGAATAATCTCCCCAGGGGAGTTGTTGACTCGGCCACATTGGACATCTTCAAGAGTCGTCTGGACAGGGTGCTGGGCCATCTTGTTTAGACTCTGCTCTTCCTAGAAAGGTTAGACTAGATGATCCCTGAGGACCTTTCCAACCTGTGATTCTGTGATTCTGTGATATTGCTGTATGATATAGTACAGACCAGGAATATTAGCAACAAGCCATAAAATACAGAAGTTAATGATTAGGCAAAACTTACATAAAAGAAGCAGTAATAAATACTTATTAGAATTTGTTAGAATTGTTAGGTCAATTCACTTGGATTTAATTTTGAAGTATAAATGAGAAATTTCACAGGTTCGAATATGCTTTATTTCCTTTTGAGGAGAAAGAGTAAAGCCATCTGTTTCTTGTTTCAGTGGCTTTTGTTAAAACTTTTCATTACTCTACAACCCTGTTCATATATCACAACACTTACCCTTTTAAAATAATTGTTACAAAAGGGAAAAACACTTAAACAAAATGCTTTGATACATGAAAGACCTAAGACATAATAAAGGAGAAGCTCCTTCACAGAGATTTTCAGTTGGTTTTGATTCCAAATCTCAAAACAAAGCCTGATTTGGAAATCTTGCAAAAGTCTTGGTGAAATACATTTGTTTATTGTTAGTGCTCAGATCTGGAAACAGAAACATTTTGTGAACATTGTGGTGTAATATTATATTATTGTAAACAGGCAAGTATCTCAGTTTAATTAGACTTAACTATTTCAGAATTACTCTTTCAAAGGCTTTATCAAGATGTTTCTTGTACTATATATACTGTAATTCTTAAAAAAAAAATGTAATCCATGGCACTTCATCATACCTATTGCCCTGGCAGAATAATATGTTCTTACCAGGGGTGTTCACACATTTTCTTGTAAGATTTAAAATAAGCAGACATGAAGAATCTTCAGTCTTTAAACTGCCATACATTCCCCTGACAAAAATGTTTATTTATTAGAGCATAATTTTCAAATCAAAAGACATATGGAGATTTATCACTAAAAGAGGTGTGTGTGTGTGGGTGTGTGATTTTGTGGGCTTTTTTAAACAATGCTGTAAAAATATTATAGCTCCCTAAGCAGGTTTTTGCCATTTTGGCTGAGCAATATTAACAAAACAAAGCAAAGTTTTTCCTATGCTCTGTCTCATCATAATATGTACATGAATGAAACCTAGCTTTTATGGATTCTCATTTATTAAAAACAAAAAACAAAAAAAAAACAAAACCAAAACCAAAAAACTAGTTCTGGAGAGACACTGTATTTCAATTTGCTAAAAGCAAGACACACAACCAAAAAGCAGAATGAAAGTCACTCCCTTCAAGCAGCATGCAAAGAGTTCTGAATAAAACCTATTACTCTTCACGTGCAGCTGGCATAATCTGACACAAACATACCTCAACAGGCACATAAAGAATGAGTATAAAATATCCAGTCATGGCATTGTAGGTTCTCCTTTGAAAAAGATAGTTCAGTTGCTCATACTTACGTCTAATGCCGCATTATTAATGGAAAATACAACATTAACACAGAGAAACACGTGTGTATATATATATAAATAACATGTGTTTTCTTCAGTTTTTTATACAGATTTAAGAAACTGTCTGATTAAGATATTACAACTTTAATTTATATGCACATGTACTGGGTACATGAGGGAGCAGAGAGGACAATACAGAATAAAAACAGAGACTAAGGAGGCTATAATCTTTCCTCCTCCTTCCTCCCTATAACAGTGCTGAAAATTCACACAGTCCCCAGCTGCCACTTTGCACTTTGACTTTTTCCTCTAAATACTCCAAAGCCAACAGAAAAATAAAGTGCATGTCATAGCTAACAACTGTCTCCTTCAGTCTGCATACCTGTGAGCCAGCCAACCATGTAATTCATTGGGTGACTAAAGCTTGGGAGCTTACATCCTCTACTCTCACCACAATTTCACTTAAACTTAGATTTGGATACTTAAAGCTGCAAACAGCTTCACTGAATGATATATTACCAAGAGACATAATAATTCATCATGAGCAAGGACTATATGTCATGTATCATGTTACAAGAAATACTACTGATTAGTAATTCCAGTGGTTTCTATAGTAAAAAGCAGATCTGATCACAATTTGTCTTTGATTACTTTTGTAAAAATAAAAATATTTCAAATAATATTCATAAATCGTAATACTTCAGGACATGTAAAAAGGCAAAATTCTTACTTCAGTTAGTTGAGCAGCAGAAACAGTTATTTCTGCTTTTAAACAATTATTACTTTTTTTTTTTTAGTTAAAGCTTACTCTCTTTGATACAGGAATAATTTACATTCTAAAACCTAATGTAAACTGATTTATTTATAAAAAACATCTCAAGTAGGTAATGGGAAGCACAACTCTAAAAACAAAATAAGAGAACTTTTTTTTTTTTTTTTAATTCTCTTTTCATTGCACTATTTATCTAAGTTCAGGCAGAAAAAAAATAATGGCCTAACATTTCTCCAAATCTGAAACACTTCCAAATGGATGCCGAGAAGTGATGGCAGTCTCACTTCCCATTCTAAACAAATAAGTAAA
Organism: Phalacrocorax carbo; assembly: GCF_963921805.1. Lineage (NCBI taxonomy): Eukaryota > Metazoa > Chordata > Aves > Suliformes > Phalacrocoracidae > Phalacrocorax > Phalacrocorax carbo. Next base: position 23,024,066 of record NC_087516.1, on the reverse strand, counting down.
ATACAAGTCATGGATTTGGAGGGGAGAAGACATTTTAAAGTTAGAAAATAGTTTCATTTTTAATAGTTCCACCCTTCATCATAAAGGAGCAGTGAAAAATTTCAAAAGCTTAACTGAGGTCTGTCAGACTATGACAGATGAAGATATACAAACTATTTTTCTTTCTTCTGGTGGATACAAATGAAATGAGGTCCTAGTCCTGTGAAACACTATTCACATTCTAAATGGAGCACAGTGCCCCCAATTCCCATTGACTTCAAGTGCTCATGTTAAGTATCACTTGTTTCACAGAAACATTTTTCAGTCTCAGGAGGTTTAAGCTCCACTCGTGTGAATAATATCCATTTTCCCATGCAACTGATAGACTCAGGGAAGACTGTTCTTCATGCAAATTAGGTTACACCATGAATAGAATTAACCTAAAACAAAGGTATAAAAAAGTAATGGAAAGCTTCCCTTCCATCTCCAGTTCAATTATGGGGGTGGGGAAATGATCCTGTTCCCTGGGTGAACTGCAGATCGTAGTTTGGCTGCTGTAAAAATCTTAACGCAAACTGTAGAGGTTGATGTCACACATAGAAGTTCACCACAGTATTATTTCCCTCTATTTCAGTGGTGACAAAAGAAAGAAACTTAAACATTTAATCAGGTTTCAATTACAAACAGTATCAGTTCTGTCCACTTTTTTTCTTTTCATTTTATCACAACTGCTGTTCACTTGGAAGCAGCAAAGTGAAAATACAGAAACAAAATCACATTGGCACTGCAGATAAATACTGCAGTCCCTAAAATATCCAGCCCATTTCCATATAACCTGACGGACACTCCAGCTCCCTTTAACTACCACGGTGTTATAGTTCTAAAGTACAAGTAAACACAGCTGAAACCATAGTCTAATGTAGCTATAATCAATACCCACCACTTATCTCACCCTAGAGAGGGGAGGGGGAGAAAAACACTTTGCTCACTCTTTGGAAGGACTTACAGTATTCAGTGACAGAGGAAACAGAATTGGCCATAAGGAGGTAAAATATTAATCTTAGCCCACCCTCCCACCACCACTCCAACAGATTTAGTTCAGCCAACATAAAGTGGAGAATTAATGATAATTAGATGAATTGCAGAATTTATTTTACATACTTGCTTTGACAAAGTTCCTTTTTCCTACTACTTCCAGCAGTATCTGGTATAACTTCCCCACAGCACGTAAATTTTATCCAAGCCTTTCTGCCTAAATAGGACAGCCTCCACTCCTTTTTCTTATGATTTAGGAATGACTTATTCTACAAGATGTCTCATGGTTTGTCTTACTTTACTCCTCTCATATAGCATGGCTACATACAGAGCTATCTAATTAGGGCTACATTCTACTAGCAAAAGGTGGTGCAGGAGGATTACAGATGATGCTTTGCACAAAGTCTGTGAAGAAATGCAACCCAACATTACTTTCTTAATTCTTTTTATCTGTTTCCAGTGTAGGTGTGTCCTAATTGACATACTAAGTTCAATTAAGAGACCAGGAATCATGCCTGTCTCCAGTTAAAACACACAATGAAGGGCACAACTCATATCTTCGTATCCTCTCTGCCCAGTACTGAAGAATGCAAACATTCTTTCCAACACGGGGAAAAAAAACAAACAAAAGAAGAAAAAAAAGCAACAAAAGAAAAAAAGCCAAGATAAAGTTTAAAATGGCGTGTTGAATCATAGAATATCAGTTAAAAATGACACTATCTTTCAACAAAATATTTCTTCTATTGTACTGCTGATTAATTTCTCATGCAGAATATTTGTCAATGTATCTTTACCCATACCCTGATATATTATGTAGTAATTGAGCTCAATAATGGAAAACTGTCATTTCATTTGACTTAGTGGTCCATTAACATAGCTTGCTTCATGGTTGAAAAGTAACTTTAAGTTTTGCTTGAACCGCAAAGTATTTTTCAGATGTTTCCTCTCTGCTCCCAAGGGTTCCTTCTTTACTTGCACATTTTCATATATATCATGGTATAGAAGTTAATACAGATAGATATGGTTATATCATTTTCTCATTGCTATGACCCCAGTGATTTCTAAAATACTCATATATTCTTATCATCAAAGTAAAACAACACGTATTGGCCTAAACAGACTACAAGTGCACACAGTATTGAGGAGGAGACATCCTTTATCTGTGAGGATACAGTTTGGCAGAGATGTCACCTAACAGCAATTCATGGGCACTTCTAAAATATGTAATTACCAAACGCACATGCAGCCTGCATGCACCTGTCCTGAGATCTGTTTAAAATTTCAGGTTTAAATTCTCCCTTGGCATAAATATAGCTTAGTCATCATCACTGAAATATTCAGGAGTAGTTCTCAAGAGATTTTTTAAAGTGACCTATATTAGATGCAGTTTGGAGTGAAGCTCATCATAAATTATTGACTGCAATACAGGTGGATGCATTTATCACGTCTTTCTCCTTCCATGTGTTCTATTGATATGCATTTGTATGCTTTAGTCTCCAGATTGAAGATATTTTTTGAGAAATGGGTAGTATCACACAAGAGAGAACGACTACCTGTGCTATAACACAGGAAGTTATTTTCTGAATTGCTGTAAGTTTCATCAGTGGGTAGGAATTGTGCTAGACCAGACAGACTGTCATTTGGATTATACCACTCTTTCAGTTAATATCACAGTTCGGGTATTGTGGGTCTCATTTTCACAACGTGGAAGTCGAAGGTCTTGATGTATTTAAAAAAATTACTTGATGTATATTTGATATCTATCAGTGCAAACATTTCTTCAATTAATATGTTCTTACTGCAATAACCATGCATACAGAAACACTGGAATGACCTTGGGCCTCAACCTCATGAAAATCATGCTCTTATGCTACTCTTCCAGGAATCACTCGAATAAAGAGAAAGGACCTATCAACACACATTTATTATCTTAGGCACTAGAAACTGTTATCACCTGGGTGCACATTATTTTATTGATAATATTTAATATCTTTATTAATTTTTCATATTAGTTTCATAAATGAATGCCAGGAAACTTCAGAGTATTTTATTCAGTATCATCATCATTCAGGCTGATGATAGGAGAATTATGTGTTAGACCAGTACATTATCTGCATGTCAGAAACATGTTCCAGCAGCAGACTCTGGGGGATTCAAGAACTGAATAAAACTGAAATATAATAGCTGAATATAACTGGGAAATAAGAGGAGAGGAAGACTTTGAAAGACTTGTGAGAAGACCAGGATTAGAAGCATTAATGCATTCTTTTTTCTGGTATATATAAACAGGCACAACAGAAGGTAACTGGACAGATCAGGAGGCAAAAGCTCTGCCAGACTGTGCAGACAAGATTAGAAAAACTGAGTGGGTTTATTTACTGAGAATTACCACACAGTTTACAACCCAAGCAGTGAATAAGGTCAAAGATAGTGTAGCAGTGCCAGGGCATGAGAAAGGGGAAAAAGGAATTGGAATGGAGAAAGATAGGCAAGACAAATCAACATATTTTTTTTAAAATAAGATTCAACTCTTTATATTAATATCTAGAAACAGAAGCACCTCCATCAATTATATGGCAATGAACCAAGACCAGTATAAAGATTTAGCATTTGGACTTTGTCCATGCAAGGCTCAGTTGCTGGAAAAGTTTTTTATACAAATAGCACTATGCTCTATTTTATATCTGAAATTAATCCTGATGGCAATGCACCATATGAAAGGTTCAGGGAACGGCAAAAAATAGCTTTTTACAAGTACACAATATGGGAAAAGAGTAGCTAACAATTTTTATGACTGATGTTTATATAGAACTCAAACTCCCTAAACTTTTTTTAAATAAAATACACCCCTTTTTTCTATTAAACTGTTATGCAAAACTTTTATTCCCTTCTCAGCCTCTCCCACCATTTTCCCAAAATTCATTGTTGACTGGCTCTATACAGCATTTGCCTCCATTCCAAAACACTGCTATGAACAAAAGGAACTGTAATAAGCAAGCCCACAGCTCTGACCATTTAGATACCTAACACAATAGTCTGGTACCAGTCTTTTTTTTTTCTTCCCAACTTACAAAATGAACCAATAATTTTCCCTGTCAGGCTGGTATCTTTAGTCAACACAAGATGAAGTTGGAAACTATGTAATAATACTGCATATGTTGCACACAGTTTACACATTGAATTTGAAAGCTGCAAAGGAAAATAAAGGACAGGGTGATAAAAGAACATTGCCCCACTGACGATCTCACACATTAGTATCAGGAATACATTGTCTATACAATACACAAATAGTTTCTTTTATATTCAAGAGACAGAATCATATCTTAGTAGGCTTTGAAAAAAACCCCACAACTACAAAAAACAACCAAAAACTCCCCCCAAAACAATTCTCTCAGACTACTTTGGATTCAACATTTGAAGAGACCAGCGAGTTCTGCTCCTCTCAAATATGGTGAGTTTTGTGGGTTTTTTTGTCTGCATGTTGGAGATCAGATTTTTTTGGTGTTTTGTTTTTCTTTTTTAATGTAAGCCAGATAAAAGTTTGGCTAATGGATATCAGCAGCTTTAAGCCAATTGGAAATAAGGCCTGCATTCCATTACTTTAGAAAAAAATTCAATGCAAGTTTAAAAGACTTACAAATGGTGCTTAGACTACAGAAACGAAAACAAGGCAATAGAAAGAATAATTGCCTCACTTTGTGAGTTGGTGCAAAAGACAAATGCAATTGGCATCCATCAGTTCTCAGAAGTATAAGGGTTGCTTTTGACTGGCGACTCTAACACTACTAGTCAGTAAAAGGGAAAACGAAGTAGGAACAGCTGAAACAATTGCACTGAAAACACCACTGTCTATAGCTGCAAGAGGCTTTCCTGGAGAAAGGAAATAACATTTTGGTGTTAAACACAGGTTTTTGCCTGTAACATTCCTGTAATATTCCTGACGTATTCCAAGGCTGCATAACCACCTAACTCAGCCATATAATTCTACTGGAACTAAAAGTTGGTTTAATTATAGTTAAAAATATTTTTGATGCTTTCCTGATCATGGCAGACCTTTAAAAAAAGGCCACAAACAAAAAAGACCATTCCAGTAAGAACACTGGCTACTATTGTTCTTGCACAGAAATTCCATTTAAAGGACCAAGGAATGTCTCAGATAGAAAGCACAAGGTTTTGGAAAACTTGCAGAAAACTTTTAGAACAGGGACATGAAGTTGCCTGAACAAGACAAAAAACAACCAACACTCTAGTTAGTACTTCTGTTGAACCATAGCATCTTCAATTCTCTGGCACTAGGGGCTGAATTCCGTTGTTGAAGAAACCTGTCAAAGGGTTAGCCCAACAAATAATAATCAAAAGAAAAGCCTAAGCTTTCTAAATGATAAGACATAAGAACTGAAAGAAAAAGTCAAGGTATTCATTATCACGAACAATACTACTTTTCCCCACATCTATCTTTACTTCACACCAACAGATTTTGTTCTGTTTGTGTTGTGTCACGAAACAGCTCACATGTCAGTGCAATCAAAAGTCAGCCTATAACTCTGCATTTATTCTATAATTCAGGAGAGAAATATCAAAGTGTAAGTGTTCACGTTTGCACCTAAAATCAAATTATGATTTCAGTGTAAGGAATTAAATTTTGCATCTAAAAGTGATAATCAGCACAACATGAAGAGTTTCAATCATGTGGAGCTTAATTATAAAAGGGAGAAAAATAGAATAAGAAAATATAATTGCTGTAGGAAACATAAACAGAAAACTGCTTTATAAACTGTAGGAATGACTACAAAAGAATATTTTTGGATCACTATTACAGACAAGGTTGCTACACAAACTTTGCTCTAGACCTCTAGGAAACTAGGAAATAATTTATATACTGAACTCCTGGTTAAGTTAACACTAATCTCTAAAAAGAATCTTTCAGAAACAGAAATTCCCTGCTTCTTTGAATCTGATCTATCAGTATAGTAATGTTTTAGTGTTATTATAGTGGGAAATTTTATTTCAAATAAATGCCAGATACTTTACAAAGGAACAGGTGTTTAAGGAAAAATAAGATTATCAAGTAGTGCTCATGCCTTCCTAATTTAAGAATAAAAGTAAATGCTAAAGGCACCTTGTCACGCCCTTAAGATGATAGGTTTGTATACACTGCAATAAACATTACAAAGTGATTCTTACAGAAACATTATATACAACAATGCCAATTGATGTGTCAAATTTTTTTCACCTCTCTACTGAAATTCAAAATTTGGTTTTTAGTTCTGTTAAGCTTAGAAACATTTTGATACCAAATTAGTTACTTGCTTCACGGAATGCTGTAACCCAGCATGGTTCAGCATGGTGTGGAAACTTCACTGTTTGTTAAAGCACATAAATCTGGGTTTTTTTGGTTTTGTTTTGTTTTTGTTTTTCAGACAAACATCTAATATCAGAAGACAATCTGATGAGAAACACACTATATTTCAAATTTTATCCGTAATTTTCAGATCCTGTAATTTGAAGTACCTCTGTACATTCAAAATACAAGGTGTGAAAGGCAATTTGATAATTACACTCTCTTTGCACTCCTATGCCTATGGCCAGAATGTGTTAGCAGAACCAGGATAGTGTTCGCAGCACTGAGCCAGAGATGATGCAATGTTATCTTCCATTGCATTGATATTAAACTGGAAATGTATAAATAAAAATACGTTACTGTTCCTGGGAAACCTTACACAGATATTAATCATAAAATTTCCAGCTGAACCAAGTCTTGGTTTTAACTTTTCAGCTAAACTCCTCCTTTTCACTCTGCCCCTAGATAGTATGTTTGCATGTTCTTTTTTCTTGCACCAGGTCTTCCACACAGAAATGGCCTCTGCCTTTGGGCAAGTCATCTGCCAACTTGCTAAAGTATCTTGGATGATTTAGCAACTTTCTTACATTCCTCACGGGGCTATTAAGTCCTATCTCTTCTTCATAATTCAGTTCCTTGAAGCTGGCATATTTAGCCATCAGTTTAATTATTTTACTGCTAAGCTTTTAAGTTTATCTGCTACATCCTGGGAACCCCACAACACACATAGTGCTAATGGGCTTTTGCCCAGGCATGTTCTGTCTTTGTAGTTGTTTACATCACTCCCCAATTACCTGCCTGATTTAAAGATAGCATATATCAGTCTTGAAACTTCATAGACTCATCGAAACATGATGCCTCTTGTATGTTTCTCCATTCCTACAGTGCTTTCTGCAAAGTGAGTCAGAATGATTCACATTGTATCCCAACAGGAACACCACCTTTCCCTCTCAGAGCAGTTTTGTACATCTAGCTGAACCTGTTTTTAACAGAAACATATTTTTTTTTCGGCAAAATGTATATGGCATCATCACATCACTGTTCTGAATCGTGGCTTTATCTGTGTAAAGAAAAGCTTTTATTCTTGTAAGAAATCACCTAGGAAAAAAAATACAAAACCAAAAAACCCCAAAACTCAACGCAACACTGATTCTACCCTGAGCCTAGGCATATCAATTTTATGTATAAGTTTTACACTAAAAATATTTATAAACCTGTAACCACCTTATTATGTCTGGCATGTTCTAAGCATAAAATGAAGCCCAAACCTATTCTGTATGTAGTTAATTAAGCAAGAAAGCACTGTTCGCATATACAGGAAAGAAAACAATTCCTCCAGCCAAACAAAATATTTTTACTGCGCTCGTGCTTGATCTCTAAGTAGAGTTTTGTTGTGTTAAAAAGACATACAGGGAAAAAAGAAATCACTCACTCATAAATATTTGCTGACCTACTTCTCTATATGTCTGATTTCTCTGTAGCATTTCTGTTGCAGAATTCCTGCTCAGTTTACTCTGACTGAGAAAACATGACAATTCATATGATACCTATCCAGTAACAGTGATTTTTGACTGGGCAAAAGATATAATTGCTGCATCAGAGAAGCCAAGGTAGAATATAACACAACGAAAGCAGAAACATTACAACAGGTTAGAGGACACAGTTACAGAGGCAGAACTACAAAAATCAGCATTTGTGAATTTGTTCCATACTGTATGTTGACTCCCTTTCCACTTCTCATTGGACTTCCACTTTCACATTTAATAAACAACTACAGTTTGCAAGTAGCAAGTTTTGATTCAGGTTCAGACAAATTTCATAGGTTTCTCAAGAACTGAGGATACTCGTAACATCTATTGAGAATACTCATAACAACTTGCAGTTATCTAACAAGCTACTGTAAAAAAACCTTTACAGTACCTTGTAGCTACTTTTGTCTAAAACTGATGCATTAAAACGATAACACTACACTCAGACATACCATTTACATAGCACTTTTGTGGCTAAAACTATTATACGAAGGAGGTATTATATAAAAAATCCAATCTGAGGGAAAAATATCTGAATCATAAAGGAGTTTTTTGGTCTATGATTTACGGTGTAAAAAGGCATCTCAAATTTTATAGTTGCCCACTATTGCACAGAGTGGGAAAGCTGTGCAGTCAACATCAGTTAACCCCCAGTAACAGAATTCATGCAAGGTATTTAATAAATCTGAATCACCGATAGATACAAATTAATACTATTATTAATATTATTTTGATCATTCCATATTGAAATTTGTGGGAATTCGTTAAGCATGAAACTTATTACTAAGCCATTTATGTCTTTCATGATTGTACAGGGTTGTCTAGCATTCTGCTCATGATTCTTTTCCAAAAGAAACTTTTGCTGCATCTCAGTCAGTATTGTCACAGTTGCTTTTACAATTAGAATTTAAATTGCATGGTTCTGAATGCATCAACATATCATTAGCTTCTTACTGACAATGTAATATATTTAAAAGACTCTATTCTTCCAAACAATGTTGAGAAAGTATAATCACCGCTTAAATTTACTTTCAATTACCATTGTCTAATTATCATTAGCAGTAAAATATTTATTCAGTATGCTATTATATATTAAGATGTGAAATCCATCTCAGGTTCTGCCTTAAGTGTTTTGCATAAAAGCAGCTTCTACAGAGGAAGACATCAAGAAAATAAAATTATAAAAAACCTTCTAAAAACAAGTAAACAAACAAAATGCCAAAAGACTCTGTATCACGCACAACATGATGTTATTTGTGAATCATTTTTTTTTCTCCCAACAAGGTGCACATCACTAATATTCCTTTATACAGGAAAATTTCTGCCCTGCATTCCGTCTACTGTATGATAGCTGACTGTCCTTGTAGGTTATTTCTGTCTCTGATAAAAAGTAGTGGAAGTAATTTTACTTATTTGTGGATATAGTATGGTCCAGCTAAAACACAGATCACATTTTGACTATTCATCCTGCTGAACACCTAATTTAGCAAAGTGTTCCGTGTACATTTACCTAATACCTACATCCAGAACTTCAATGTGTGTCTACAGAAGTGCAGTGTGCTGCACGTATCTTCAAAGATAGATCCTGCCCAAGACACCTTGCTGTATCTAACTGTGCAAGGGCAAAAAGATGCCTGCGGTGTTAATTCTACAACACTGGGGCCTTGCTTTTCACATTTGCACCTTCCATTTTTCTTCAAAAACACTGATTTGTCTCCTTACGTCTTTTGCACTGTGGGATAAATAAAAGCATAATTTATTTTGGTTCAGCTAGTATGCTCTTAAATTTTTAATAGTGATAATTATCTGGGCAGCTGATCATTATTTGGTACAAACACATTCCCAAACCTAATGTTGAATTACGTCTTCATCAATGGAATTCCAGAGCTGTTATTCCCTAACCTTAAAATAAATTATAACATTTCATGCCCCTTGGCCTAAATCTCAGTGTTTCAACAGAGAATTGTTTCAATGTTTAGAAAAACGGTTTTAACTAAAATCAGATAGTTTAGGTTGTATTCTAAAAATACCTTCTTTTCTAGACCTCATATTTACAGATATGTTTTACTTAAGCAAAGGTAACTCTAAACTCTGTAGCACTCCTTTGAAATATTAGCTGAACAGCAAGAAAATTATAAAGAATGCTTTGAAAAAAAATGAAACTGCTTTTAATTGAATAAGTGTTCATGATGAAACAAAGAAATACTGTGCCAGTATTTATAGCAGTGCATTTAGGGATCACTAATTTTATTACTTTAGTTCTCTTTGGCAATTAAGAACCCAGATAGTTATGGCCAGAGTACAAAATAATTGAACTGTTTTCTCAGCTCTGGTTTAAATCATTTTCATTGCAAGAAGAAAGAAAATAATTCAAATAATGCTGAATTAACCTTGCACATAAATACATTTTGAAGACGTTGCCAATTTATTTAGATAAATATTTGTACTATAAAATCATCTTAAGAAAATGAGTAGAAACTACAATTACACCACATGTAGAGAACTAAAAAGCCGCAAACCTTACATTATTTTTTCCCTAATCAGAGGAATCTTCAGGCACAGTTTTCAAAAAGAAATGCTCCCCCACCACCCCCATCACCCTTATGTCCATGAATAAGAGTCCTACAAAAGAGAAAGAACAATGAAAGAAATCAACTTACAGCATTAGTAAAGACAGGGGCTAGAAAAGAGACCAAGAAGAGATAAATTATTCATGTTCTAGGCTTGTTTTAGAAATTCCCCCTGCCTGACGTTATCTTATTTGCTTCATGTCTTTAACATCTATGAACTACAGTTCATAATAAAATCTGCTTTGTCTGATAACAAAAATCTCTCTTTTTTACATAGGTTGTTGATATGAAGTCTGAAAAATACAGATCAAAAAAGTCAGTTTTATTATAAGTCAAGATTCAATAAAGATTTATTAAGCTGGGGGAAAACCACTACATAAGCATAATTTAAAATTGTTTACTTAAGCAGAAAGAAGCAAACCTGTTACGTGCAGCCATGTATTAGGAAGTAATTCTTTTGTGGCCTCATGGTGTACAGTAGATTACATCATTATGTGGAAAATAGAAAGGTTAAAGATTAGAATTAGTTATCACTGCATCCTCTAAGAAAAATAAACCAATGTGTAAGAATTAACTTCACTTTTCAGAGGGAAATTGAAGGTATCTTAGTTAATAATTGAGAGCATGAGACAAATCTGGTCTTGTAATACCTGACATCCAGTTTGCTAAAATCAAATACCACCTGACTGAAAACAGAATTCCTATCCACCATCCTTGATTTTAATTTTCTGATTATAAGGAACATGAATAACACTGGTGGTTTCAGATCCACTAAGAATGAGCATCAAGACCTGCATTTAGCCCTGAAATTGTTTCAGCTTTCACAGAGCAAGTGAAGCTGTTCCAGTGAACACATAATGCATTTACCTCTATGAAAGCACCCTGGGTTCTCTCCTATATGCTGTATGAAGCAAGATCTTGCTCTGCATTAGTAAGAACACTTAGATGACATCACTCTTAAATGTATCCATAAAAGAAATAATTCAGTTAGTTAATGTCCCCTTGACATTTATTTTTCTTTAATTGATTGCATGCCTGAAATCTTACGCAGGTCCTAAGCAGCAAGAAGCATCCATCTTATTTTTTATTATTATTACTGGTTTTGTTTTGGTTTTAACACTTTTCTTTCTCCATCTTTTAACTTAGTCTATATTTATTAAATATTTTAATGTTAACTTTTCCAGAATAAAGGGCACAGAATTTTCATTAAGTGTATGGACACCTAACTGACTTCTATACATTTAACTTTTCTAGGGTAGACATTCATGCACAAATGTCAAAGAGGGTATGTCATTAGTTTTTTACTAGTGCATCATTGCATATTTTGTATAGTTATATAGTTATTTTGTATCCATTTTCAAGAGCCTAAAGGCTTTGTATTTAGCTTTGGTACATGTTATCACTCTATCATTTGTATAATAATGTCCTTAGCAATACCGGCACACGTAATACCTGCCAACTGCAAAAGTCCTATGGGTTAGCATTTATAATTTATGAACAGAAGGGAAACTGTACTTTTTAAATGCTTCATTTCCATTTTTATTCTCTTTTCCCCCGCTACTTTTTTAAACATGATATTGCTTATGGTCTCAAACTATGAAAATATACTCTTCTGCTGTATCAACTACTTTGCCAATACAGAATCCACATTTCCAAAAATCCTCTCTTGTACATTTTACACCTCAAAGTCTAGAATATCTTAAAGCAGCTGGCTTGAAAAAGACTCAGTACATTCCAAATATTTTGAAGTTTTTTAAATAGCTTGTAGAGTTCCTAGCAGAGAGACATTAAAAAAAAAAAAAAAAAGGCTAATTACTTCAGAGAAACAAAAAGCACATTCTTTTTCTTCATCAAAAGATATATACTTGTATTAAGAAAATATCCAACCGGAATATAAAAGTAACTGAATATGGATCTGAGCAAAAATCTTATCCTTCTACATCCTTGAACCATTTAAATTTAATAAGAAAATTGTATTGTAGGTCCTGGATAAAAACCAAATTATTATGCTGGCCTGTAACTTTTAGATAGTCTTAAAGCATCAGATTCACTCAATCAATGTGTGAAGTGTTTGGAATTCAAATCTCAGTTCTGTTTGCTAAGTTCTTTTATACATGCGTTAACTTTTTATTATGCTTTTCTTTCAACCACACACAAATATAGCAGGACTAAGTTGTTTCTGAGAGAATAAATAGGAATATGGTTCCTAATCATCACCATCATCGACAAGTACCATTCACCCTGAACAAACTTTGTTACCAATGATAGTGCATTACAACGAAATACAGGATGAATACATTTCCAAGACTGGTAATTAGGAAAGAAAAGGTCTCATAATTTATACTCTTACACTTGCCAAATCCCTGAGGGGGGGGCACTTTCTTCTTCCTTCAGACCAACGATGAGAACTGATACACTGAAGAAGATTTAGCTTTCAATTTATTTGAAAAGTTGAGCTAGGAATGCAGAGCCAATTCAGATTTTTCCTGTGCATAGAGGGTTTTTTGTTGATTTTTGTTCATTTGTTTGTATAAATTGCATTCATTGATGTAGCTACAAAGAAGATGGAGATTCCCTTTATACTAGGAGTCCCATGGAGAGGACAAGGGAGAATGGACACAAGTTGCTCTTGGGGAGACTCCAACTGGACACAAGAGGGAAATTTTTCACAGTGAGAACAGTCAACCCTTGGAATAATCTCCCCGGGGAAGTGGTGACTCGGCCATGTTGGACGCCTTCAGGAGTCGTCTGGACAGGGTGCTGGGCCATCTTGTCTAGCCTGTGCTCTTCCTAGAAAGGTTGGACTAGATGATCCCTGAGGTCCCTTCCAACCTGGGATTCTGGGATTCTGTGATGTTCTTGTTTTTTTTTTTAATTGTAACCACAGTGACCTCATATTTCAGTACGCCAGGAAAACACACCCAGGAAAAAAATGCTATGTTGTGAAAACTGTTTTTGTTCCATCAGACTATTAAAATCACAATCTCTACAGAATAAACTTTTGTCATATAGCCACCGTGTTCAAATAACAGTTTCTGCTCTTAACACAACTAACATAACCACAAACACCTGTTGTGACTGCACGTGCAATCATAATACCAGATACATATAACGATAATACTCATCTTACTGGAGATTTCCTTATGGTCCTCAATAAAATTAGCAGAAAAGGCAGATGTTTATGCAGGAAGGGGCTAGTGAGAAAATATTTCTGCCACTTGCATTACTCCCTGGAGAAAAGCTTCTTTCAGACAAATTTCAGAATCATTTCTTTGATCCCTACAAATGACTGCAGCAATAAAACCCAGGCACCTGCAGAAGAATTCCTCTGTTGTCACATCTCATTAGTATACCTGTGAAGTTCCTTGTCCTCCTCTCAGAGGATCTCATTTTTTTGTTTTCAAATGCTTTAAATCAATAGAAGACTAAAAATAAAATTTGATGAAGGGATCGAAAAATTTTGGATTTACTTTTATCTAGAAATACAAAATACATTTGGCTTATCATTATGACAGAATGATAAAAAAGTTCAGACAACTTTTTAACATATTTAATGGATTCACATAAATTTCTTACATGATATAAACCAGTTTTTGTACTTGCATGTCATTTCTAATCATCTATATTTTTAAAATTTCTATGATATATTCCAGTGTATTACTAACTCAGATTTTCTTTAACTTAAAAATTCTATTTAATTGCTTTCATCTTGCAAGATTGGGGCAAAAAGAAATCACTTAAATGTCTAAATAAAGTCTATTTTGTGTTACTTACTGATGATGTTATGTTCCTGGCTAAATGTTTACATATCAAAACACTAAAATGAATTAAAGAATATGCTGACAGTTGGTGATGCAGACAAAACAGTTGGAAACATTTCCTGAGGAGCTTGATTTTATGTGCCCACTCTGTAAACTCTAATGTTTTATGAATCTGGGGTCGATCTATACCTAATCTGACAACGTGGTAGTTATCTCACAGGTTATATGTTCCCACCATTTACATGCAAATAGGACGAGAGAGACCAAAGAATTCCTAATATTAAGCAAGGCTGCAGCCTGAATCAGTTATATTTGACACTAAAAAAGCTGTATTAACCTACAGGTCATCTTCATAAGCTCAATCACTTCTTTTTCTTAAACCATTTCTTCTTTTGAAAGGCTACTGAATACTTGCAGAATATGAGTTACCTTAATCAGCCTCTGTAATGAGAGTGGTATGTGTTACCCTGCACCTTGCCAAAGCAAGCTGGAAGCAAATGCCAGTAAGACAGGTTGGAGTTTAACACCAAATTCAAGCTGGATGCAGGGTGTTCACATACAACTACTCTCATTGAAGCTGTTCTTGCCTGACCACCTTAGGTGCTCAGAGAGGTAAGTCCTTTTCGAAGGGAAGGCCAGAGAAGAATCTCACTTAGCAGCCCAGCAGTCACAGGAATAAGAGACAGCTTTACTTTAATGTCTCTGTCCTTCCATTTTTTATAATGACAAACTATTCACTAGGTTTGTAGAGCAGAAGGGTGTTATGTTTTTTACTCAAATATCTAGGGCACTCACCTTCATTGTGAAAGATTCAGTTTCCAGTCCCTGTTTCCCTGAACATTTAATGTTCTCTACAAAAGTGGGCCCGAGAACAACGGAATATGGTAACCATGTTGGTTCAGGACAACCTCACTTCTAATGCAGAAATCGCAGTGAAATAGCAGTTATCTTGTTGACTTTATCCCAAATGAAAGTAATGGAAGACATATTCACAAGGAGTTAGAACAAATATATATGTTCTCTACCAATAATCATGAGACTGGACTGAAAATCCAACTTAAATCAAATAAACAAAGCACACACACCAAATATTGTGAGATTCATGATAAAATCTGGAGAATTGGTAAGCTTGGTTGCAGCACCTGTGAAAGGTTAGATAGCACATACACTTACAGGCATATTACAGAAAGTTGTAGACACACTGCAGACATACAATATTTGCATATAAAACAGACAGAACATGCACTGCTGCAGGCACACTACAGGTGGTAGGCATTGCAGGTAGGATTAAAGCTTATCATGTAAATAATAAACTGGTCCATTGCCAATTAAACATTCTTATAAACCAAAATTCCTAACCATAAAGCAAAATAAGCTACCCCATTAGATGGCTACTACATACTCTGCCAAACATCTGTGGCTTTCTGCAGTTGAGAGATATGAGGAACTTATAGCTCAGTACTTCTAATGTTCCAAAGTGTTAGCCATGTTTTGTTTTAACTTCAGTTGCTTGATTTTCAAGTGCTTTACCTTCGTACAATTAATGCAAGGTTTTATTAAATATATGCATATATAGCCATTTGCAAAATTCCTGTCTACCAACTATTATAAAATATGTTTCAGATTAATGAACTTATCTCTTGACTCAAAGCATTATAGGTTCAGTTAAAAATAGAAGAATAATAAAAATTGTCTAGTAAAGGTTCCTTTTGTGTACAAAAACACATAAAGGACAATGACTGATTTCTCAAGACACTTTACACATTTACCTTTCTGCAAAACTTTTTCTGGGAAAGACAGTGATTTCACTGAGCTAGTTTACGGGTAGCACAGAAAAACATGCATTAACTCTACCATTGCTGTAGATAGCCTGCAGGTAAACTGAGGTCTTCCATTCCCAGTCTTATTTGATATCTTTAACTCTCAACGCCGAGGGTAGGATTTTCCAACACTAAGTTCTAGCATTGAAATGATCAAAGCTGTAGTAGTGGTTAGTGTTGCAAATCTCAGTCTTGCCAACGTAGTATGCTTCTGTGGCAGTTCTATATCCAATAGTATAATAAATCAAGATTTTGATTATTTGCCTCAGAATTTGTACTTATTTTTATATTTTTTTTCATATAACAAGATGGCTTAGGCTGAGCAAATAATGTAGAGATAGAAAATATCAAAACAAGTGAGAAAAACTTTAGTTTGTTTTTATTTTTTGTATCCTCAAGCCTAGATTCATCCAATACTGAATGTTAATGGAACATGAATATTAGAAAAGGGATGGAATATGACAGTGCATATGGAAAATGTTAGGTTTCCTTTTTTATCGAAACTTTGTTTCAACTTAATTCTGACTACTGTGTTTTAAAAAGTTAGAGCTGAACGGTTAGAAAAGGTACAGTCTTTATATATTGAGTGTCAGAAATAATCTGTTATATAGTCCAAATAATTTCATTGCTGTTTATGCTTTTATTTTAATTGCTCAATAGTGTGCATAGAAATTGATTTATGTCAGGGGTTTGTTTTATTAAATGCTTCTATTAGCATTCTCAACTTCATCTATAGGAAAATCTTTTAAAACGTCTAACACCTTTAAAGAGATTTGGTATTACCTAAACCATTTTGGGAACTGCAACTTTATAGTATTATTCATATAAAAGAAAATTTTATTAAACAGTTTCTGATTTTAAGGGCTTTACATTTTGGGGAAGCCCATTTTTCTTATTTGGGAGCCCAGCTTGTTTTCACATGTTTTATTAATTATCAGAACCCCCACTAACTCAGTGAGTATTTGGGAAGGCCTAGGACTTCTGAAAATCATGCCAAGAAAGTCTTAAACTGGTTAAAAAGAAAAAAATAAACCCAAAACAAAACCAAAAAACAAAACCCCAAACCTTATCAGTAATTGAAGAAATAAAAATTAGAGGCTACTCTTAAATCTCTGTGCTGCAATATATTATATTTATATGCTAAGTTGTAAATGATGAAAATTAACTATTTAAGCCCTGTTCTTTGACGAATAACATATAATAGTCCTTTGAAATCAACAAGTCTTCTTCAATGCAAAAAATCCACTCAGCAGGGAGGTATGTGGGCTCTGGGTAACACACATCTCTGCTCTTCACATTTCTCAACACCAAAATAGAAAGGATGCATTAATCTGTTCACAGAATTTTTAAAACATACTAGATTTGGGGGCAATACCTGTATGTCAAAGAAGCAATAGTTAAACTGCAGAATCTTTGCAGATATTGAAAACATTATTTGGCAAAATCTGTTCAGCATTTTCTGATCAAGTTCATCTAAAAGAGGGCTGAGGGGTGACCTCATCACAGTCTACAACCTCCTCAAGGGGGGCAGCAGAGGGGGAGGTGCTGATCTCTCTCTGGTGACCAGCAACAGGACATGAGGAAATGGAATGAAGCTGCATCAGTGAAAGTTCAGATTAGCCATTAGGAAAAGGTTCTTCACTGGGAAACTCGTTAGTCACTGGAACAGGCTCCCCAGGGTCACCAGAGTCCAAGGAGTGTCTGGATGATGCTCTTAGTCATATGGTTTAGTTGTAGGCAGTCCTGCAAGGAGCCGGGAGTTGGACCTGATGATCCTTCCGGGTCCCTTCCAACCTGAGGTATTCTATGGCTCCATGACCTCTTTGGCACACTTTAACATTTGTTTTTATGATGTGACTCAAAGACTTCATAGAAGTGCTATCTGACAAAATAAACTGATCTATTTCCCTAGGAAGTAAAAACTTCATGCACCTCTGCTATTCCTTTTCTGTTTTATAAATGATCTAATTATTAACTGTATGAATCTTGATATATCTACAACTTTAGTATGACCACTTAAACCTACTATATTATATAACTTATAATTTTGTTTGTAAGGGGAAAAAAAATACAAATAACAGTGTGCTAGAGTATATTTATATTAGGTGTTGGTGTCCTTGACTTTCATGTTCTTAACAATATTTGGAAGAAGTTACAGCTCTCAGAAGCTTCCTCAACATAGAAAACAGCTGTGATTGTGTTCAAATCATGACAAGAAGGAACAGTTTCATTACATTAGCCGTATAGCATAACTATGTAATGCTGTATCTCTACAGACAAATGCAAATCTACTATTATGACTCTATTAGAACTATTTATAACAATTCTGCTATATTTGATAAATGAAGTCACAGTAATTGGTTTCAGGATCTTATTCTGGCTGTAGCACATCCAGTAACACTTTTGAATATGAAATTACATATTTCAAAATGTCAGCTTTGTTACAGTTCCACATTGAATGCCTACAGATTACAGTTACTTTATAAATATAGGTGGCCTAATAAAATCAAAAGAGTCACATTAAACTACTTCAGGTTGTGAGTTTTATAAAAATTCCATAAAAGTAAATAAATAAATAAAACATACAGGATAAAAATTACTAATCTACTAGTTTTTGTGTAAGAAGAAAGAGAAAAACATCTTTTTTAAACATGGAAGATTTCAATAGTCATAAGACAGATCTATAAAACTAGATATATTTTTAGTGATATCTGTGGGGGATAAACTTTTCTGAAATCAGTTATTTGAGATCTCAGTCTTGCCTTCCACTGTATCCATTGCTTCATATCTTGGAAAGAAGAAAGACAAGCTATTAAGTATTACTAATTATGCAATCTAGATTAGAAACAAAACCAGAAGAACTATACAAGTAAAAGTTCCTCAGGATTATTTTACATGAAGACTGTGTATAAGAAACAAAGCTCATTCCTCCCAAAAACCTCAGACCTTTTTTTACACCACTACCATTTGTTCTGAAAGTAAACCAGTCTTGTATTATTTTAAAATGCCCAGAACATACAACTTATTCTGATTTCTACTTAATGACTTTTATCCCAATTTTATGGAAGTTTTCACTGAAAAAAAATTATTTAAAGGGGGGGGAAATCAGTAGAGTTTTGACTGGTGTAACTATTCTAGAAATAATAAAAAAGGACATTGTTAGTATTTTCCAGAAGAAAGACTTGTATTAAGTTATTGTGAAAGGTAATCGGTAGTGCTTGGGAAAAAGGAATAACATTGGTTTGATCAAGAGAGACTATGTTGTGAAGTACTGAAATGTGTTAACACTGTTGAGGTCTCGCATACGCAAACCTTTACTCATATATTATCATCCCTTCCCAGCAACTGCAGAGCTATGTCAAAAAGTACCATGGTTCTCTAATTAGGTTATGTCCATACGCTTATAGTCATGACTATCAGTCCAGCATTCTGAAAATGCAAAGGCTGCTAAAGTTATGATTCTTTTCTTAGTTATCTAAAAATTATGTATTATTTGAACAAGGTCTACGAGATCAAAGTGCTATTTAATATAGCACCTGCACCTGGCTAAACAAAAAGCTGTTTGTTTTATTTCTGAAAATGAGCCAACTAACATTTTTACTATAAAAGGGTAATCACTCCAATATTGGTTCATATATTGGTTCATATATATATTCATATATATGAGGCTGAAGAAAAACAGTGCATACTGTTATAAAAAATCCACTTATAGGATTACAGATATTTTGTCCCACCACAATGGTATATAATGAGGACCACTCTTTTAAAGCCTAAGCAACAGGAACAATGTAAGACTATATGTACTTATTTTATTTTATTTATTTTTATATCTGATGTTTATCCACCTGAGAAAAGATGTTTTTCCTAGATTCCCTTGGTCTGGGCACATTACAAAATACAAGAAAATTCTGGATATTTCGTGGTACAGGAAAGGATCAAATACACAGATCAGAGTAGTTTATTCATTGTCATATTATTCACCAGTGACTTGTAGTGAAGTGTATTACAGTACTTCCTATAAAAATAAGAGTGTTATACGATCTCTGAGCAGAATGAACTGGAACAGGACTGTTTGGATAACAGTGACTGGAAAAATATTTTTGTCTTACAATATTTCCATGAGAGTTCATGACAGTTTCATGACAATCTTATGTAATGGAAATACCATACCATATACCATATTATCATGTAATTCATATCAATGGACTTTACTGCAAAGGCGTATGATGCATTCTTATCACTCAGTTCTAAAATGCTGCATCTTTATTTATTGCTCCTCATATGCAAATTATGTAAAGGTTTCAAAGAGTGACAGAAGACTTGTGGCTTGACTTATGAAGGTGAGCCTGAGCCTCTGCTACTATCAGACCTTTAGCCTGAATTCAGATCAGCAAAACCACATGGTTCGCAATTTCAACAGTACACTTTCCACTATTGAAACTTGTAACACTGATGAGTTTAATACAATCATCTGAGTATTTTCTTGCGTGGCAGAGATTAAAAATGACCAGTCGACTACTTTGTTTCCATCTGGCCTTGCTAGACCGTTCACAGAATGAATGGTCTACAATTCAGTGCTCACTTTCTTAGTGAAGCTAAGCTTAAACCGAAACAGGTCATCTGTACTACTACAGCCAAATCATATCGACACTTGCTCATAAAAATATCCTCATGTTTATGTGTAGTTTTATTTAAATGAATAGACTTGCTACTGTAAGGGTTTATAGCACTAATCCACCAGAACAAACTAAATGTAAAATATAGAATGCATATCTAAGTTCTAGGCCTTAAATTATTTATTGCCTTTCTTAATACAGTGACCAAGACCAAGATACTGTTTTACTATATATTGGCTATCCCTGGATATCCCCCTCCAAATTCACACCACTATAACTTTGTTGCTGTTATGATCAGGTCAGAAGTAGGCATATCGTATCCTATACTAAATAAAATGGTGACACACTCCTCTTTTAATCTTGCAGTAGCGTCTCAGGGTTCATACTTTCTTCCTTTATTTATCCCACTCATCTTTCTTTAGTAAATTTGTTTAAAAAGAAAAAGAAAATGGTCTCATAATTTGATTTACCACTGGTAAATCATTAAGCCAGCATCTGTTACTAGCTCATTTTACAACATATTCATATGTCACCATACAGCCAAGTGAAATTTGTTGTGTAGATGGATTTTAAAGACATTTATTGTTCATAAGTATATTTTTACTTCTTTTACCCATTGCCACAATGTACTTGAAGGGTGGGCAGATGCAGAGTCAACTCCTGGTACGTGCCTGGCAGCTGTCCTGTTTTCTAATGAAGAACTACAGATCACACATAACAGAATATACAATATATCTTGATCTAAATGAAAAGCAAAACAGATCAAGGAAGACTAAATAAGAAGCTAGCATGCAATACTCCATTACCCTGACTCTTCCCTTTCAGGAAGGAGAGTGACTAAGCTCCTCATCACTTAATTCACACTGAGTATACACATTGAGTAATCATGTGCTTTTCAAAAGGAAAATATAGGTGTTTCTTAACATTTCAGTATGCTCTGGCTTAACATCACTGCGCTAAACTGTGATTAGTCCTACTGTCAAATACATACAGTATCAAAAACTAAGAAAGTAAAATAAATTAGACAACTCTAGTGTTCACCTCCAGTAATCCATTACTGGACAAGAAATGGGTTGATGATGTTAATCTACTGATACTCAGGTATTTATTGTTTGTCTCAGTGGTAGGGAGTTATCCACTGATTATCAAAATTTACAAGAAGCTGTCAGCTCTAAATAAGGAACAAGCACTATAGCATAAAATGGTTTTTGGTTAAATTTTGCTTGTGGTTTAGCTATACTTTTAGGTAATATTTTTATTGTCAATGTAAAATCAAGAATGGGCAGCAGACAGACATGCACACAGTACACTTGACAATGCATTCAAAATACAAATTCTAAATGTTTTTGATTCAATGAACTAATCTGTGTTCAAGAATCTATCTTTACATAAACAAGAGGATACAGTTCTCTTAAGATTTGAAAAAAATCTCAAAACCAGTCTTTCCACACATGTTCCATTTTCTTACTGAGATACACAGCGATTATAATTCTTCATTGTACAAACTATTCTTAGTTAAAATATTTTAAATGAAATGTCAGGTGATGGGATTAAATCTATTTATTTATTTATTTTAAATCAGCTAGATAGCAAAAATCCCTTGCCTGCCTTATAGGGAACCATGGGAAAAATCACAGGGATTAGGAAACAATTAGTCACATTAACAGAAAATTGCAAAATAAGATTCAGCATGAAAATAAAAAAGAAAGAAAATAACTCAGAAAGGAAAATAACATAGGAATAAAAATTTTGGAAAATACATAATACCAGAAGAAATTTGGTAACAAGTGAACAGTAAATTATGTGTGGATTTGCAGTAATTTATGCCATGAAATAAAAGACCAGTGTGATTTGCAGCTGAATATATAAAGTCATCACAAAAAGAACAAGGATCACTTAATTCTATATAAGACTGATAAATTAGTACACACAAAACCTGCATTTATTTATGTGCACTAAAATGACTTGAACAGGAACAGCAAAATGCCACTTCATATATTGCTGTATGTTTTATAGAATGCCTTAAAAATACTGAATTTGCATAAGTAAATTAGCCAGTCACCAGGGACAGCTGATAATCATGACACTAACATCATGGAGACTTTTATTAGTTAAGATTTTAGTCAAAATACTGGAAAAAAAAAATTCAGAAAAAAAAGGTCATCAAATTGTGGGCCAGACCAGAATCAAAATAAGCGCAGCCAACATTTATAAGTGCTGTCATGTAAAAAGTAAATCATAACTGATGAGGACTCCACCATGACACAGTACACATTTGGTGAAATTTACTTCCAGGTATGCTAGTCCTGTGTACTAAATACCTACTAGCTGTTGGGGCATGTTATGTTTTTTCCTGGAACGTATCTTTTGCCTAGCTTTACTCAAAAGGAATCCCACCCTCACACTGCAACACTGCGCTGCCCTAGGAAGCAAAGTTCTTTTGAGTCATGGCAGTCAGTTGTTTTAAAGCATACTCTTGCACAAAATAAAATTCTTACATAGATTTACCCAAAGTCCAAAATTGTGAGAGTAAACACCTAAACTGATTTGGCCTTCTGAGGAACTTTGCTTTTTAACCTGAAAGTTTTAAGACGTACCTCCAGGCATGCTCAGAACTACATTGGTTTTGACAGGGCTAGGTATGTATGAGCCAGGTGTCAAGCTGCATCTAATCAGCTTCTAGAAATCAGGTGGTGTTCTACCTGTAGGAGAAGGAAGGCCACCTCAAAGCATTCACTCCAATATGGGTGAGAAAGATTCAGTTCTTAGTCAGAGGGTGTTAAGTACCATATGTTCTCATTCCCCGACAATGACACACAAATACTCTGTGTAGTCTACATCTAGGACCTTTGCCTCTTTCTGAGGTTAGGACATTGTTTGGAGGATGTCAAGGCTGTTTGGGCAAGAGAAATAGCAAACACAGAAAACATAGTTCCATATAAGTGTTTATAACATCTGACTATACCATAGTGGCAGGAATGGAAGTGAAAGAGGATCTTTTTCCTTGTTATCTTAGTATTTTATCCAACAACTGTACAATACACAAACAAAAATAGCCATGGGAACAGGGTTCATAGTCTGAGATGTTTCCCTCCCACACGCAAATACAGAGCTGCTCATAAATATTATTACTTTTTTGTTTCATAATAACTTTAGCATGAAGAAAGAACTTGGCAAACTCAGTGAGCTGGATTTGGATGTCATTTATTTGAAGGCTAATGCAAGCCCGTCCCCCACTCCAAAACAATTTATGGTAGTCAATGAAATAAGTTTAATAACTAACATAATCAGATCAAATTCAGTGACCTAGTTTTTTCTTTATACTAGTAATACCTTGAGGACTAGCACTTTCAATGCATTTTATCAGGGAAGAGTCTTTTAATATACTAATGAATCAGGAGAAATGATGTCACCAACTCAGATAAAGACCAAACAGATTTTTCATCTGTGTTTGTCAGACACAGCATAAATTCTGAATGTACATCTCAAGGTGCTGCAGAGACATTAGGAGGTGCTGAGGGATGGTGGCTAGTTTATCCAATCTTAAATACACAGTTTAAAAATAATTAATCTGTAAAACATTCCAGATTTTTTTTATCCACCTTACACCCCCGAAGGATGAGAACAAAACAGCTGAATAGTAAAAGAGGATTAGTAAATTACTCTGTTTTTTCTATCTGCTTAACCACACTGGGTGGTCTGCCCCCAAAATCTGTCTGCTAGCTATCCAGCTGGCAAGTACAAACTACTGTCTGTTGAAACTACAGCACAGCTGTATGAATGCCATGAAGGATTCTTTTCCTGCACATATCACATCCAGTTCTTTAAGCTACACTGAGCTAGGAAGGAAGCTGCATTAGACAAATGAAATACATAACATGAATTAATGTTTCACACACTCATGTCCATTTACTAACACCATTTTTTCCCAAAATAAAGAAAATGCCAGTGAAATAACACAACAAATACAATAGCCAGCAAGCTGTTTTGATGATTATGCCTGTAGTTTAGCTGTGGTTTAGAGGAACTTGTAATACACCCTGCAAGTAAAAAGCCAAATTACTTCACACTTTGCTTTCACAGAAATCTAAGCGATTGCACTGAAGATTAACATGGACTATTGTTTGTATTCTCAGCTAGTTTCATCCTTTGGCTATTCCAGTGCACTGAGCTCCCTGTGAGAGAAAAAAATTGTCAAAGAGAAATTGCAAGTCATGTACACCTACCACTTTATTGGTGTCCAGAAAAACACCCAGCAGAGATGAAAAAGTAGGTAATGCCCATCTAGAAATGCCAACGCACCTGGGGAATTTACTTATTATGTAGATTCCTTGGTAACAGATGCATGAGGAAGAGCAAGTTATCAAGACAGATCAATTTCTTTAAAATTTTTCCTTTTTCCTCTCACTGGGCATGAACCGAAGGCAGTCTTTCTGCTAATATAAAGCAGGTTTTTTAAAGTTCAAAGCATTGACCATGAAGCTACAGGAAAAGAATCTGTTCTTAGATAACTCACATGGCATCTTTTAGTCATATGGTCTAATCTTCCTTGAGTAACTGATTGCTGGGATTTCCACCCATTTTTCTTTCCTCTACTTTTATTTTGAGGATGAAAGATTGGTAGACAACAGCAGGCAGCACAAGTGAAATATAAAGCACGAAATCTGTTAATAATGACCACCAAAGGAATGCTGCTCTTCTGGCAGATACAGCAGATGGCCAGATAAAGCAGTGCGATCAATAAAGAGAAGCTCATAGGGACCGAGGTTTTGCTGGGTGCTAGAACAGCAATGGTTAGCAGGTGAATACTAGTTTGAGGGGTTTTTTTTAATGTTGGCCTTTCTTATTTGCAGGTTATTTTTTTTTTAATACCAAGAGTAAAAATATAGATTGCTGTCTTCTCTCCCCGTCCTCAAAACTAGGCACCTAACTCAATGCTCAACAGTCTAAAGTGGTAGTCTATTATCTTCAGGTGTTTACTCTCTGCTTTGTTCGAAGTCATTAAGTTATACTTAAAAGTTTAGGATTAAATTGATACTTACGCATTTTAGACCTTTATTTTTTCATTTTAAAGTGCATTCAACTTAATTTCACTGTATACTGATTGTTCCTTTAGCCAATTTCTACTACTTAAAATGTTAAGGTCTGTTCCAATTCCATAACTCTATCTTATTTAGAAAATAATATGGAAGCGTAATCTTCAAACAGACAGTCCTTTCATACAATGCAGAGCTATATCCATTAAGAGCAAACATGTAAGTGTTCTCTTTATAGTAGGAACACTTCAGTTACCAAAAATATTCTCAGGTCAGCTGATACTTTCATTAACAACATGTGCTAAAAAAAAAAATTTAAAAAGCTAAAGGACATTCATTTAACTGAAAAAAGTAATATTGCTAACCCCAATCAGAAGCTGAACATCTGTCACGTCCATGAGATAAGAAATCCAATGCTAAATTTGGAAATTATATTTTATGTTACTAATAGAAAAAATTAATAAAATGAATTAACACCTTAGAATTTAGGAAATTAAAATGAAAAGGATAGATACAAAGTAAAAACTAACGAAGAATGGCACAAGAAGTATTATGATCTCTTCAGGTTTATGTCACATGTGGAATTATGTTATCCTAAAATGACTGCTTTCCTTATCCCTTTAATTTTTTCTTATCTCAGATGCAGCCTTCATTCTTTTATTCTTATCCCAAATAAAACATTTAAGTTTGGGGGTTTTTTTTGAGAAAAATCTGTATACAAGATGTTTCCTTCACACCTGAGGATATCAGCAAATACAAACATGTCTTAGTCTCTGGAACATATAAGTTCATGTAAGAAAATTAGGCATCTATTTCACAGGCAAACCATGGTGTAGGGCAGAATTTCCAGCTGTTTATGATGTAAAGCTGGAAATACTTTCATAAGTGGTGTAAAGGAAATAAGGGGGTTTTATTACGTACAGGAATTATAATATTAATAGATTGAGGGAAACATATTAAAGGGAAAACTTCCATTGATCCTCTGTATGAAAGCAAAAACCAATCTAATAACATTTAACACTCAATTTCTTTCAGAGAAGTGTAGTGCCATTAAGAGGTTCATCCCAGTCATGAAAAGTTGTGCTAACCACAAGGTTACAAGCTAAGCTGAAGAAACTGTAAACGATTGCACACTGGGTGCTCTTGTTTTGCCGTAAGAATACAAACTCACAGGGTTCAAGATAAAACACAAGTCTGAGAAAGCAGAAATCTGTGCCCTAGTGCTAAACTCCCAGCTGGGCGGGCGGAATCCTTGTTCTCTGGAAATTCTGTATACTTCATCTAACCATTATTGGGTGCATATTACTGGTCCAGACCTGGGAGCAGAAACTACAGTTCAGGACTTCTGCCTGTGATTACAGCAGTCAAAGATGGAGAAACTTGTATCCCAGCCCAGCAGTTCTTTACTCATTTTACACAAGACAGCCACTGGATAATGCTTGGTGGTTAAAGCACTCCTGGGTGTATGAATTTCAAGGCTCTGCTAAAACTAAAAAGACACGAATCCCAGTTTGCCTGTACAGCTAAATTCTTTCGTTACTGATCTATGCTAGCATAAGAGAAACCCATACAGGTGGCTTAGAAGGTCTCAGAGCAAGCTAAAGGAATCAGGGAAAAAAAGGAAGGAAAATACCTATTCCAAGAGTCCTTGTTCACAGTATGGGGATTTTGTCTAACACCAGAGCTTAAGGGTGTAGGAAGGTAGCAGCAATTTAATGCCTTTGTATATATCCACCAAAAAGAGTGTAAATGCTCAAAAGATTAGATTCAGCTGAGTTGTTTTGAGGCTATCAGTGACACTTAAATGATAGATGAGTACTTAAAGAAAAGAGATAAACAACTACATATCTTTGAAAAATCTTAGCAGTAGTTGGTAGATATAACTATTTATCATAAAATAATTCTAGAAATGCCTACTGGGTTAACAGAGTAGCCTTCAAGCAAAAGATGTTCCTTGCTCTACAATTACGAATGTTCATATGAGGCCTCTATCTCTTCTTCTTTCGCAAGAATATTCTAGTTCTTTTTATCTCTAAGAAAAAAATCTTGGCAGTTAGTTTTCTATTTCAAATTTAATTATAAAAACTTATTTTGCATCTGCCACACCTAATTTCAAGCATCTTAACTGTCAACTCATCAAAAAGATGAAACAGGAAGTGGCTGAGTTTTTATAATCACACTAACTTACATTACACAAGATATGTGACTTTAACAGGATCAGGCTTAGGTCAACCTTGTGTGGTCTTCAAAGGCCTATCTTCTCATGAATATGAGCTGAAAACGTTCATCCAGAAAACATTTTGAAGTGACTTCTGATATATCTTTGGTTTGGAAGGTGAGGATGTGCTACAATATAACTAAAAAAGAAGTTATTTGTCTTACCTTTTTTTTTTTCCTGTAAAGAGGAAGCATCAGACCAAAGGCTGCCTATATCATGGTAGCTAGTTATCGATCTGTAGATACTATCATAAAATGTTTTATTCTATAACTTTTTAATAGTAATATTTTATTTAATGGCCTCAATAGGAAAACTAGAACGACACACAAAGATAAGGAGATTTTGATTATGTCTAATAATTTATTACATCAGATGGTCACTATTACACTCATACTGATATATAACTCCTTCACATGAGAAGATGAAGGGTTATTAATAATAATCAA
The DNA here is from genome assembly GCF_963921805.1 of Phalacrocorax carbo. Lineage (NCBI taxonomy): Eukaryota > Metazoa > Chordata > Aves > Suliformes > Phalacrocoracidae > Phalacrocorax > Phalacrocorax carbo. The sequence goes on along the minus strand of NC_087516.1, from coordinate 22,995,715 downwards.
CATAAAAAAAACCCCACATGCACACAAAAAAAAAACAAACTCAAAAAAAAAAAACAAACCAGGGAAAAAAACCCAAAACAAAACCACCACAGTGGATGTTAATATAATGTGGACATATCAGGCATTTATACAGCAAATGTCCTTCTGACCTTACTGGTAAACCAAGATGAACTATACTGAAAGAGGAACAGGTCTGACTAAACAAATAACCTGACTGCAATTTTCTGCAACCCATTAGCAGGTATCAATGCAGCGGAGGCCGTGAAAATTGAAACATGGTTCATTAACTGTGTGTGGGTTTTTGATAAGCAACTCTGATATCTGTGTTCTCTCTGATGACCAAGAATAATCTGCACTGCAGCAACCTGGTGACATGTTTCAGTGCATAGCCTATTGACTACCTGCTGCTTAATATGCTACAGATGATACTTTAACAATTCACAAGAAGCTAGGAATAGACAAGAAAGAAAAGCCTCTCATCTGAGCTTCAATCTGCATTACTGAAAAATCAGCAAGATATTTGACTGAAGAAGATAAGGATGCTATAGTCTATAATAAAACTCTTTTTTTCTCTCTTGAACTTCAGAATAAAACCTTTATGGGCAAATAATAAACAACTAAGTGAATTACAACGTTTCTATGAGTTAATCCACTGGAAGAGACCTTAAGAAAAGGTTACTGAGAAGTGCAAGGCTCTTTACTGAAATGCACAGTGGGAGGCTGGAAGTTTTGACTGGATATAAGGAAAAAGAACATAACTGTGAAGATAACAAACATTGGAGCAAGTTGCCCAGAGAGGTTCTGGAATCTGTCCCTGGAGATTTTCAAGATCCAGCTGAACATAGCCCTGATCTGGGCTCAGTCTGAATTTGGGGTTGATCTACTTCGAGTATGAAGCTGGGTTTGACAAACTCTCTTCCAGTGTGAATTGATTCTATGGACAATGGAATGACAACCAGAGACTTCTGAAATTTTCAAATATTTTGTTCTAGATGTATAATCTACATGTTTAGATGTATAATTTAGATTTTTAAAAGAAACAAAGAACCCTAAAGTCAGTATGAGTCATCTAGCACCTACTGAAGGGATTAAATAATTTTTTGCTCATCTATAGCCAGCAAAGAGAGGCAGATTCCTCCAGAGACAAATGCAGAGATGAGAAGTTTTATACAATGATATGCCTTTAAGCAACCAAGCTCAAACTCTGTGTTTTTAAGGAATATCAAGAACCACTTATCTGTACTCCAGTTTTATACCAAGACCATTCAGATGACAAACAGTAAATCAGAAATGAGCAAGCTCATTTTTACATTTCTGAAGAGCAATGATAAAGTAAGCACCCAGCTTTATATACCAAGTGCTTAATAAAAAAAGCAAAACTGTAACAAAGCCATAGAATTTGAATCTTACTGGACTGAATTTGTAGCACTAGCAAGCTTTTTCACTCAGTCTGTCACCCTAGTTCTAGTCCTGGTCCCAAATTCTGGGAGTGTAGGTATCTCTTTCCATAGGCAACAAGTTCATGTTTGCCTGCAAATAATTATTGCATTAATTATTTTTTTTTTAGTTCTAAGAGCACTTTTAAAGTAGTTATGTAATGTTTAAGGCAAACCCTGAGTTCTCAGGCACTTCTGATTCCAGGAACTTATTATGTATATCATTAAAAACTTAATTATTGCTAAATTTATGGAAAATGTCTAAATGCAAGATGATGATGATGATGATGATTATAAATCAAAGCCTTACTGTCATCCTTCCAAGTCCTATGAGTTTCCTGGAAGATACATAGTTTTTTTAATAAACCTGCCACTACTGCAAGCTTTTTTATATATCACTATACTAGTATGTTATATTTGAAACCAAGTATTCTGTTAAGTGGAAAACATTTATCAGTCTTCCAGAAAAACAAAACAAAACAAAACAAAAAACCCCAACACAACAAAAATCCTTCACATGTGCTTGATTATTTTAATGACATTAAAATAAGCTACTTTTATCATGTTGCCTCAAAAAGTTAAAAGGATCTCATGACTGTCCTAAACATTATCTTGCAAACCTGGCCATTTTCATACAATCTTTTTTGTCACCCTTTTTAAAGCATGCCTACACAATTCAGTTCTGTGACTTATTTGATTAACAAGTGCTTCAATATGATGCGACTCTACCTCTCCTGAATTAGAAAGCTCTTTTTTTCTTTTTGGTTATTATTTTGAGAAATAAAACTGATGTTGCTACCTTTTTCTTTTCCTAATGTAATTATTTCAAAATCGATTTTATAGTAGAATATTTTATTACCATTTTTAGAAAGTCCTTGGTCATATATCATAATAAATGTTGTTGATTATAATAATGACATTCAAGACAGGTTTGTAATAGTGCTGCATGGTGGGAAGATGAGAAGAAACAGGGTTAAACTGAAAGATATTCCAAATGAAAAACCTTCTCCCTTATGAGGAAAGTCAGGCAATGGAGTAGGCTGACCAGAGACGCAGCCCGGTCTCCAACCTTGGAGGTCTCCAAGACCAGACTTGGTCAAGCCCTAAGCAAGTTGTTCTGACCTCATTGCAGGAGGATGGACTCAAGTCCCTTCCACCGTGAATTATCCTATATTTTACATGTGACTCAACAAGGCATCTAAAAATGTTTAAATACCATCCAAAGGTTTTTCTAGTCACTGTAAAATTTGTAAGCATGACTTCCTTCACTTGTGCCCTTTGGAGATTCTCTGGTATATATTGAAGATGAGAGCACATTTTTCTGGTAACTGGAGACCCCATAAGATTTCTCTCTTTTATAAGCAGCCTATTTTCTGTTTCTTAAAGGTGTATTGTGATCATCATTGGAACTTCTACTGTGCAATCAGATTTAGCTGAAATGATCAGCAGTCAAGTTATTACTGGAGAATCAACAGGCACATATATAAACACAGGGAGGTGCAGAGCAAGAAACCATATTAGATTTTCTTCCATATACAATCAAACTAAGAAGTAATTGAATCTTTTTCCCCAGTTAAGACCAAGTTTAATGCCAAGAAACATATTAAGAAATTCATGCTATTTTTTGTGTTCTATAGATAAATACACTGTCAGAATATATTTTTTAGCAATTTATTGATGTTTATCTTGTATTTTCCTAGCATCCATCTTAAGTAGACTATTCTGAGATCAGTTTTGCTTTTCTGGAGAACAGCTTAGGTCTTCTCTGAACAACACATCCACACACAACCAATAAAGTTTAATGGAAAGCACAATCTTGAAGTTCCTTTTCCTCTTTGGGTCTCAACTAATATGTCTTTAATACTGGGTACACACGAAAGCATTTAAAATAGAACTTGAAAACTGCTTCCCAGATAAAGGTTTTTCTGCCCACTTAATATTGGTTTGCTTCAGATTAAATTGAAAATCTCGTTTTGAAGTTTTATGGTCACTACCAAGCGGGTTTATAAATCTTATATTTTTATTTAAAGTGAGCATTAACCTTGTGCAGCAGTGCAATCATTTTCTACACTAGGACCACATCCTGCGAACCAAAAACTCTGGAAAAAAATCTCAAAAAAACCCAGTGGAATTAGTTTGTTAAGTTTAAAGAAGATAACTGAATATGAGATAAGTAAATATTTTTCTTTAAAATAGTTGAACCACCATTAAAATAACTAGAAGCTTCATAAAGTGAAAGGGTAGCCTACTTCAAATTGCTATATACTAAAGTTCCTGAATAAAGATTTGCAAAAGTTGGTTAATACAGAAAGGTTTCTTCCTGTCAACTTTATAATAACTTAAGGAGATAATGTATTTTGCTGACCATAACTGTAAGATAAAAATAATCTTAAAAATAAGTTTTAGTGACATCTGTGGAACGGTCTAAAGGATTACAGAAAGAGTTACTAAGTTTTGCACTGTAATCCCCTCTCTTGTTATGTTATAGAGCTTTGGTATACAGTTTAACAAAGTCTGAGAACTTTGTGTACAGCTGAAATGTTGTTGCCTAGCCTTACTACTAACTGCATAAACTCCAAAGCAGGAATGATGCTTTGATAGCGTTTTGGAAAACGCTTTTCTTTATTTTAAGTAGTAAAAATGTTTTAATCATTGCAGATAAAAAATGCCTATCTCCACCTCAAAGTATAAGGTCTTTATATTTGCTGATATGCATTTGACAACTTTACAAACTATATATAAGTGTATATTCACACACATATTAAATATTTTACATAAAAGTCAAGGAAGAATAAAATAGACTCAGTGGAGGTGTTTAGGAGTTCACCATAGTGATGCAGTTAATGGTGACACCATTATGCTCCAAAAAGATGTGTTTGTGGGTTCATTGGGTTTTGGGGGGAAGGGGAGAGGGTAACCTAAATTATTCTTTGAAATTATCTATGGAAACATTTTGGTTTGTTTGTAAGTTGGTTATACACTTGCAAAGTTGCAAACAATGAAATATAGTATCCTGATATCAGCATACTCACTGAAGGAGTATGGCACACCACCAGTTCTAAAATTTTGAATAGTAAAGTTTCAAAAGAGAGAGCTGGGAGAAGGTCAAGAGAAATGCAGTGTATGATCAGTTACTCCATCAGTAATGTGAGCTAATAAGCAAGCAAACTCAAGCATTTAGCGAAAAATCCTGTTTTCTATTCAGTAGCCAAGATAAACACATTTGCTGACGAAACAATTAGGTAGAAACATAAGATATACATGTCTCTTTCTGAAGAAAAACATATGCTAGATAATTCATGTGCTAGATAAGTTTCCCATGTAACTTCCCCAGAGTTAATCCATGTAAAAGTGATTGGTTTTTGATGCCAAGAGCAGTGAGACCTTGAACAATCTGCTGAGTAAGTGTGGTTCACGGAAGTTAGAGTTGCCTGGAGCCAAACTGAAGTCATTTTTTCTAGGATAAAAATCAGAAAAGAAAAAAAAAAAACCAAACCAAAAAACAAATGCGTTCTCATCTCTTTTTTCGTATCTGGCAAGTTTTGTGAAGTTGTTACAGCAGAGGATACACTGGTACAAGCATGTTTGCATGATAAGATAAACATCTAGTTCTATTTATCAAAAACTACAAGAAAATTAGGAAAAAAAAAAGCCAACAGCAGTATGCAACCTATAAAAACCATGCAATCAATTAACTTGTTTATGAATCATTAGTTCAGAAAATCACCTTAATAACAGATATTTTCAACAATAAATAATAGGTCATTTCAGTAAGTGAAAAGTACAGCAAAAAGAAGTCTGTCTTCACTTCCCATTTCTCTTCAAAAGAAAATAAAACTTGGCTATGTTAATTAATGATATGAAACCTCTAAAGATTTCTAATCTCACAACATAAGCTTAGTCAACATCTGGCATGATATTCTACACTTGGAAGCCTTAGTCTTGACTGACTAGATTTAGGCATGAAGCCAGAAAAAGTGGTGAATCACCCTGCATCTCATCAGTCTGATATTGTTACATCAGAAGCTGGAGGAAGAGAGAAGTTGTTTGTTTTAAGCCACCTAAAAGGCACAGTTTAACACTGAACTAAACTGAAATTTCCATTGTTAGCACAGTCATGTTTTGATTAATCTTTAAGTTGTTGCAACTGTATATAAAAAATAGATGATTGTATATGTTAATTGTAACTGTATATGTTAAATGAGATGATACTTAAGTGAAGAGGTCTCTCACCTGGAAACAACAGAAATGATTTCTAGTCACAGAAAATGTTGGCATAGATTTATCTTCTTTTTTTCCCATGAAAATCCTACTACACTAAGAGGACTACTGTGGAAATTTTTAAAATAGTTTGCATAAATCAAACAACAGTGAATACCTGCAATAATAAAGTAATTCAGAGAGAACAAGTACATATGGCTAGACAATCGCTTGATGTAATTAAAACAGCAACTGCCTTAAAGGAGAGCCAAACATTCCTAGCAGTACAACAAAAATACAGTCAGATTACCTGTATGAATATAAGTTTTTCAAACTTACTTTGGGGCAAATTTTGTCTTAATTCGTATGGCTCAGATATATTTCCTCCTGTAACACAACAAACAGTCAAAACTAAAGCAATTAGGGAAAAGAAAGCCTTCTGCAATTGCATATCCAAATCTTTATTTCTCTTTCATATAAATTTCAGTTTGAAGCTGAGAGTATCTGAGTAAATTACAAACACATCTACATAATTGGAACATTGTTTATGCTACAAGGACACCTGAACAGTTCAACCTACAGGTGAAACAGAACTAACTTAATAGTCTTACTCTCCAAAATAAACAAGAATTTTGTACCTGAATAAACAACATTTATGTTACAGTCCATCAGCAGTTGTCTTGCAATTTTCAGAATTTGTGACTGTTAGACATTAAAAATCTCCAAATAGACTCACAGCACATCCTAAAAGTATCATTGACGGCAGAAATCCATCAGAAGGCAAAAATCTAGTGAGTGAGTATGCAAGTATAGGAACTTGCACAAAAACATACGAAATAGATTTGGGCAGTTTGAGCGGACATTAAAGACAAACTCCCGCTTAATTCCTCTAAGTAGAAAACAAGCTGTTAATATGGAATTATCTTGAAACATCATACTTGTTTCATACTTGGTAGCCAGTTATCTCCTTGTAAATTATACTCCTCACAGTTGAATATAAGGAAAGACTAAAAGGGATACATAGTTTACTCTCTATTTTGTCTTCAAAATTGAATGTAGGTAACTAATTTGCATTCCAGGGTGAGGAGCAACTGTCCTTTTAATGAGACTGGAAGCTCTCTGTGTATCATCCTGGGAGATGCTAAAAGGCCCTGCAGTGCCTTTTGCTGTCTTCTCTCCTACCAGCTGATAGCTCTGTTCTTTAAGTATTGTAAGCACCAGTGTAGTTTTTCTTTCAAGAGCAGTTTCGTATAAGCATTTTGGTTTACTTAAATGATAAAATTAATTATTTTTTTGTATATTTTAAGTTACTTTATGAGCCTTTTTCCATTGAAAGATGATTCCACAAAATGATAAAAAAAATATAGAACACGCATTTTGATTTGGCTTTTTAGCCAGGATGAATTTAAATCCTTGTTTTTCAAACTTTGGTAGTTGAATCATCAATTTAAAGAATATACTGGCACATATTTTGGAGCATAACTTGCATTATGTATGTTGATAGGTATATAAACTGGGCACAATTGAAAATATCAGTATATACCAGGATTTGTTCATTGCCTTAAACTGCTTCTGGTAACAAACTGGGACAACTTTTGGTAAATGTCATCTGAATGCAGACCACTACGTTGTTGTTTGACAGGAATACAAAGATTTTAAACATTAAGAGTGACTGGAATGTTTCTTTACCAGTAAGTGGATTAAGTCTTTTCAGCCATTTTCATGTTTAAAAGCTTCATTTTCTACTCAAAGAGCATAACTGACTGAAAATGCTCAAATATGCTGTCTGAAAGGAAAAATTAATCTTTTAGACATATAGAAACACCTACAGTGCTGCCCTTCCTCATGAGACACATTGAAGATGAGCTAAAACTGATAAAGTAAAACAGTAGATTATGTCATAGAACTGTATTTCACTTCCTACATTGAAGAGGTACTCTTTGCTTTCTGTGAAGCAGTCACAATGAAATTACTTTCCAATTTACAGATGTAATTGAATGACAATTTTAAACAAAGATTATTCAGTACCTTTAGAATTATCTGTGTACAATATCCACTTTATTGGAATGTAATCTCAGAAATTACTGTATCCTATGAGCAGTCCTTCTGTATACCACAGAATTAAAATATTAATCCAATTATTTTATGTGTTAGTTCTACAAGAAAACTCCTATGCCCTTAAAAGTGTTTGTATTTGGTCAGCCTTGGTCTTCCAGAACAGGTTTTTAGTATGCATTTTTATGGGTTGAGAAGTATGTTCTTCAGACAGAAAAAATACTAAGTAATCCTGACATTTAGTTTTTATGAAGCAAACATACTGAGCTCTTGAACATTCTTACTTGTCGAACTTTACAAATTAATAATAATTTCATGTTTCTCAAGTGCGATCTTTCAAATATTTCAACATCCTTGTGAAATCCTGCATACTATAATTATATGAGCTTCTGAATGTGCAGTTTAGAAATCAGGATTCCCACCACCTATATAAGAATCCTATCTGCAATAATTACTTTTCTTTATGCATATTGTTTTCTTCTGAGTTAATGAATTTTGTATTCCTTTCTGCATTATGTCACACCTTCAGGTGCAGAAAGATGTTTCACCCAACTCCACTGCCTCCCATAAAAGAAGAAAAGGAGCTTGGAGAAACTTCAAATAGAATTTCATTATTTGCCATGTAAATATTCTAGTAATCATTCAGTACAAAGAATATCTAATGATAATTAAATAAAATGTAAAATTTGGTCTTGGCTACCATTCTCTTCCTATCATTTCCAAATAATTTATTTTTATGGAAAAAAAAAAGTCCCACCAAAAGTGTACTTATCATAAAGTCAAAACTCAGTGCTCTTTATTCCACATGAAAAGAAACACCTCCCTCCACTTCACCTTATGAGTGTAAGCTCAAAAAATTGAGGCACTGTAGGTGTGTCCAGAGTTTTATATTGGCTGGTTCTGGACAACTCACTCAGCATGTGTTTTTGTTTCTGTTTTCCCTAGTTAGTTTGGAAGTCTACCCTTGATGGTTGCCTGAGAAGCAGAGTATACAAGTATCTCTTTTTCTTGCTAAGTCTTCTACTAGCTCTGGGTCCCACAACACTGGCCTAGTTTGCGCTCCTTTTCTTAGACGTATGTATTTTTATTTGAGCTTTTCCCATAATGTTACTTTTAATAAACTTGGTATTAATAATACTATGTTCAGTAAGACCTGGCTCAGTTTGATACTTGTTCCCTTATGTACCTTATCTATGCCTTAAAAACAACCATTATTTTGATACAAAAACTACTTTCATGACTTCTAGAGGTCTTCTTGCACTCTCTGACCGAAATGAAAATGCCACTACCACTTCTCACAGTTTTCAGTAAGGAAGAAAACACAAAGGTGTAAGCCAACAAAATTATTATCCTAGTAGTAGAACCCAACAGGGAGTTTCAGGTTAATTACTGATGACTCACTGGGACAGCTGTGGCTCATTACACTCAACATTGAATATAAAGGAATAACAGGAATAATATTCTCCTAGAATCCCCAGTGGTCTGGGGATAGGTACTGAGGGAATTAATTGCACAAGCTAGTACTGAAACCAAGGGAAAAGGCTTGGGCTAAAAGTCTTGGCTGGCAATATTTGGCTTTACTTTGTTTTGCTGCTCGTCAGAGCCAAGAACAGTGATAATGAGCATAGCTTTTGTTCAGGGATGAGAAGGAGCCCTGCTTTTCTGTAAGCAACAGCAAGGAGTATGTGAAAGTATGTAACTATAAGCAAACAATGGAGAGGAATGCTGGCTCTGCCTAGGTTGTATGGTTGAACTTGCCTTCATCACAACATAGATTTTGGCTCAGTCCAACCTGTCATTGTTGGTTCTGTGGTCAGGTGAAGGTTCTTGGTGGAAAGCAACACATCTCAAACTCATTTGTTGGCAGAAGCCAACTGTGATTAGTATCTTAGAATAAAGTCATGTGCTTCTCTGAGTTAATAAACCTGCTTAGTTCTGCTATTAGTCTCTCTTAAATTGCTTGATTTTAGAAACTGGCAACCAAAACACTACAGCTTACCTTAAAAAATTTGTAGAGCAAAGTAGGATCATTCCCTTAGGCATGTAGTAGTCTCAGCTAATAGTTCTGATTGCTGTTGTCTCACAGTGCAGATAAAAACTTTTATTTCTAATTTTTTAATCTCTTTGATATAAACCTTTTTTCTATATGTATATATACACACATACATTTGCACATTACACATAGACTCATCTGTATTATGAACAACAGACTGTGTACACAAGTCTTCATCTACAACCTTCTGAACAATTTCCCAAGCCTGGATTTTAATATTAGCTGGGAAAAAAAAAAAAGACAGCTTGGTCTCAGAACTCATAGATATAAGAAAAGATAAAGCATTGGAGCATTGCCTTGGAGATCGCTGATCCAGGATGGTTGAGGGCTTGTACAGCAAAACATTTTGTACTTAGAAATTTGGATTATCTCATAGCCCTGAGATGGAAAAACCTAAAGGCATAACGACAAAAAGGAATCAACTGGCTGCACAATCATTTTTCATCTTCAAACCCATAGTTCCTGTCTATCTTACAACAGAGGTGTAGAAATTGGCTTTCCTTTTATGGTAGTGGCTTTCAGTTGGGGCTCAACAGATTTATAACACAAAGTATACGACAAAGTTGTCTGTGAGAGAATAGGACTGCTCAGTGGCAGGCCTCTTCCAGTCCTTACAGTCTCTATTTTATGAAAAAAAAACCAAAACACAACAAAACAACAAAAAAACCCCAAAGATATTAGTTTTTTAAAAAAGGTTATTTACCTCTAAAGCATTTTTTGGGGTTTTAGTTTCCTTCAGTAAAGCTATGCAGTATGAAATAAATACTTCCTGTATCTTTTAAGAATGTTTTTATTCCAACTTGATTTGACCTCTGGATTATATTGAAAAGAAAGACTAGTAATGTTAGAGTAAATGTCATTCTTTGATCAGAAATTTACAAAAATCTGAGCTTTATAAATATATTCTAACAGGACATCCTTAACAAAGAGATCTGGAAAACATACTAAGAAAAAAAAAAAAGCTATAAAAATAGGTTAGAATCTAGAACTGTTTTCCTTTCTTTTCTTTCCCTGCACACAACATTCCATTGTGCTACATCAAAAGAACAGTTTTTTTAAATTAGAGTAGAATAGAATAGTTCCAGTAGGAAGGACAGACCTGCAATTATCATCTAGTCCAACCAAAAGTTAAAGCATGTTATTAAGCGCATTGACCAAATGCCTCATAAACACTGACAGGCTTGGGGCATCAACCACCTCTCTAGGAAGCCTGTTCCAGTGTTTGACATCCACTTGGTAAAGAAATGCTTCCTAATATCTAGTCAACCTCCCCTTATGCAGCTTTGAACCATTCCCATGTGTCCTCTCACTGGACCCCAGGGAGAACAACTCAGCACCTCCCTCTCCACTTCCTCTCCTAAGGAAGCTGTAGACAACAGTGGCATTGCCCCTTAGCCTCCTTTTTACCTAAGAATAGGTGTTACAGAATGATCCAGCAAAGCAATGAATCAGGTGATCTACTAGATCTTATGTGTAATAGTACTTTTTCATGGTAGATTTGGTTAGGGTAGTTACAAAAGAAAAGTTATTGTCTTTATGTTAGTTTTTGCTATGGAGTATTCATTTTCAGTCCTCTAAACAAATTGGGAAAAAAAAAAACTTAGGAATTACTTTTTACAGATGTCTCCATTTGATATTAGTAGTTTGCATGATATTTTACTGGCTTATAAGCCAGGAAATCGCCATGCAGTGATACAAATATTTCTCCTGCAGCATGTCCTGCTGTTTTATTTTTGTACCCCTGCAGGCTAATAAGCTACATGATATATTATCATCACAAGGTGATGGTAACACTCACAAGAGACATAAGTATTTTGCCATTTATTATACTTGAAGTCAAATAATTTATTTTATCATTAGTATCATAATCAACTGTTGACTACAAAATCTTTATAGAACAAGGATAAAAAAGCCCATAGGATTTCCAAACCTACACAGCTACTAAGTGTAACTAGAAATTAAAAAAACCCATTGATTTTCCAGAGAATAAAGATATATTGTAAATTAATTGGATTTACCCTTCATTTTTCACATAATATTAAAATAAAGTAAAACAATACAAATACTTAAAAAAGTTAACTCCAAAAGTTATGTCATTTGTCAAACAAATAATCCACATTAGTAGTGAAATAATATAAGAGAAGAAAAACAGAAAGGACTGGAAAGTCTTATGCATACCCAAGCAAGCTAAGATTATTAAAAAATATACTGTAGGTTATTATTGCCTGCAATATGAAGGAGCAATAATCTGTTTCATACATAGAATTCAATTCTGGAGAAATGAATTTTTTAAGTCAGGCTTGACTAAAACAAAATTTCTGTAGATTTTTCAGGAAAAGAACTCCAAATGAACAAAACCCCTCACTTTTAGAATGCTGATGTCTGCTAAGAGCTCAGGTTTCTTGTAAGGAAAGTATTTTTTTATCTTTTTTTTTTTTTTTTTATTTTTCAATTTTTTACTACCTCTACTGAAAGATTAAAAAATACCAAAAATACCACCCTGACTACATGAAAATCTTGTAAGCTAGTACTTTAAAGAAATAAAAGTGTAGAAGAGTAAGTGAGCTTTCACTTACATGAAAACAGTTTTAATTCTTTCACCAGGGCTGTGGTTCTATCAGCACTTCCATAAATAACTAAATAATGATAGAGTGGTTCATGGTAAGACTGGACTAGGAAGAGAAGTGTGTATGTTCTCCTGGAACCAGAGCCTTATCTACCACTCAAGGAAAACAGACTATTCTAATTCAACAGAATAGACAGAATAGAAAAAAACCCTGCAGTGTACATCAAATTATCTATGTGCTTGAAATTATTAAAATCCATTTTCTTTTCAAAACTGTATAATGAAGCATTTAATGCAAATTTTTTCTTCTGTAGATTATGATTATTCTTAGCTAGCTGAACTTAACCTTTAATTGAATGTAACATAAATAATTTAAAATCTTAGATTTATGACACTTTAAAATGCAGAAAAAAAAGTTATGTATAATCCTAGTATAAATATAAAATGCCCTCTTCATTCTCTCCAGCTAAAGAATCTCATTTATTATAATTAATGCTGGAAAGTTACTTTTGTTGAAGTCGTTTTCACATTAGTGGTTATACTGTTGTCATACAATTATCTGCTGCAAGTTTCTTTATTTCTTATGACAATTATAACAATTAAAAAGCTACATCTATGTTGGCTAATATGTTTCTGAAAGGTATACAGAAGACATAGGATCTTTAAACTTATTAAAAACCCAAACTGAAACACAAATATGCTTTTCTGAAGCACTTGGAGGCATCTTCAATAATGGCACTGCTCCTTGCTTTGAACTCCAGTGCTGTCAGAGAACAGACTGCCACCTCGATCAGAAAGCTTCAAAAAATAATTTTAAAGCACCTACAAGGATGATTTAACATTGTCTTAATTACTATTCTTCACGCATAACAAAAGGGTAATTATTCCTTAAGCCTACTAAAACATTCAGCAAAATAACCTGCATTGTCTAGCAATAGTTCTCCTATATATTACACTAACAGTAAGTTATTTTTCTACAGAATTTTTTTCTAAGTACCTAAAATACAAACGCTTCTGCAAATTCTCCTGAAAACTACTGCATTGCATGGAAGTTCAATGTTAAACTTAAGAAAGGAAAGGCCTTTCAGGAATGCTGCTGGAGTAGCGGAAGCTTTGTAAACATCTTTCCCCCACCCCAGATACTAGATATACTTGTTAACAATAAAGCAATATTGTTAATAAAACAATAAACCTCTTGCGGGAGGTGGGCGGAGTTGGGGGGGACACCAACCAAAACTGGAAAGGCTTGGGAAGGGTCAGAGCAACTCCATATGAATTAAGCATTGCCAATTCACTTCTAAAATCAATAGGACATGCACGTAGAGCTTAGCATTTTTAATACACTTTTCTCACCTTGGAGGGAAAATTTTATTTAGGAAAATGAATGGACTGGGCCATATCAAGCCACTATAGCTTCTTTTTCTTCAGTTTTAACATTTTTTTCCTTTGTTGACAATTACGTGCTTGGAAAACACCATGAATGTAGAGATTCTCTGGAAGGTGAGAATAGACAGGGAAAAGATTAAGTTTAATATCAAACTAAAACTTGGAAGTAACAGACCTGAAAGTTGCAATTATCAGCAGCTTTCCCTTTGAGAACCTCACTGATCTTTATGAAGAACTTCTTATTAATTTTATGAAATGGATTTTGCATCTGTTTTATAATTAACAAATATTTTCATTGTCTCACACTGACTGTGGCAGAGCTGAAAGCAGAACCTAGACTCTCCAGTTCCCAGTATCTATTCCCATTCATGCTGTGAAATGAACTCTTAGGTCGGACTCAAAAATAGAAACAGCTTATTTCTTGCTGATGCGGCATGATGCAACTGCATCCCCTGCAAAGATTAGTATTTGGCTACCTGAGTTGCTGATTAATCACTGATGAATGGTTTGCTTACCATTTGAACAAAGGTAGCTTTTTATTTACTTGTAAACCATTTTCCAACTCTTTATTTTTTGAAAAACCTATTACGTTAAAGCATTTCTCTTTTCATTCTCTCATTTCCCCAAAGGAAGGGTCTTAGCAAGACATTTCTGCTAAGGTGATAAAAATAATTGTTTCTACTTAGCTATAGCAGTAACAGCAAAGATTTCAAAGGCTGTTGAATTTCAGATCTCAGAGATTAGAAAATACACTAAAACTTTCAGAAAACTCTTACCGGCTAGAAAGCTGAGGAAAACCAAAATAAGTACCTCTCTCTGTGCTTTCCTTAAAAATAATTTTAAAAGTATCTTAACATTTGTCATTCTTTTCAGGTTCTATCCCAGTGATCAGAGGCTTAAAAGGCACAGATATTGCATATTTTGCCAGATTTTCCATGAGACAAAGCACCACAACCCTCACTAAGGTCAGCAGCAATTTACGTAATGGTAAAAGAGAAAAAGCCACACTGTTTCAGAACTGACTGTACACATAGCAAAGACTGATGGAATTAAAAGATATAAATGGTCTTTTGCAAAAGACACCTGATATTATTTTATTGCAAGAAAATTCCCAAATATAATTATCTTTACTGGTCATCTCAGCAAACTTCTTCTATGCTCCCCAGAGAAGTGTTTCATGCACATACAGAAGTGCCAGCTTGCAGAATTCTGTTATTTTTGCTAAAGTCACATCTCTGGGAGTTGTGAGAAACACACACACAAAAAAACCCCAAAGCCTTCAGATTTTAGGAATGAAGCACAGAAATATGGAAAGTAAATATGAAAATATATTAAGGCAAATAAAAACCACCACAAAGTTGTATATGTTTATATGTTGCTTTGAGGTTGTTTTTCTTATGAGGACTTTCCCTGATTTCTGACATTATTGTTCTTATATATGTGAGCAGCTCAAGACTTGTAGGATTTAGACAATGTGTTCTAGCACATAGTTAGTATTTGGTTCAAAGTGACTGTAATCAAATAAGCATAAAATATAACAGGTATAGATATTTCCTACAATTCTACATCCCTACTGATAGCATTCATTTCAGTCTAGTCATCCATGACCTGTAAATAATGGCTTGCCTGGCTGA
Source organism: Phalacrocorax carbo (assembly GCF_963921805.1). NCBI lineage: Eukaryota > Metazoa > Chordata > Aves > Suliformes > Phalacrocoracidae > Phalacrocorax > Phalacrocorax carbo. Next base: position 22,980,385 of record NC_087516.1, on the reverse strand, counting down.
ACAGATTCTACTTGCAGTGTTTTCACTATGTCTCAGCATAAAGTGTGAGTTAAGTAAAAAGCAGTTGCAAAATATAGAGCCTTAAGGATGGAACTATATTTAGCTGTTTCTAATAGTTGTAATTCCCTTCTTTACACAGTTGCTATAGTAGTGTGGATGAAGTTTTAATCTATCTCCTTATAGCTGAATCTCAGAAATACTGTATACTTAAATACTTTATCCCTTGTGCATACTATACTTCCTGTGGAAAAAGAAGTGACTATCGTAGCATTGTGTTAAGGAAATTTTAGTCCTGTGTGAGGTGTGAAAAGGTAAGAATAACCCAGATTTAGACTGTCTAAATGGGTTTATGGTTTAATTGTTGTAAATGAATAATCCCTCTGGGATTAGTAGTGAAAAAGATGATGCAGGCAAGTCCCAGAAAACCTATTCAATGCTCAAGACATTGGAGATTTTGAGACCAGATTATGAAGCATAACACAGGGATTTTCTGCTCTCCAAGAACATGTCAGTGAACACAGCAAAAACATTTTAAAAGGCAATTTTAATGGGGTTTCTTCATACTTGATTGTTCTCTCAAGAACAAATTGGAAACTACATTGTATACATTTACATGCACAGATGTGTGTAATTATATAATTGGACAAAGGTGGGATTATTTATCAAAGAGGTAGTCAAGGCACTGGGAAAATCACACCACAAGATGGTTTAAGGAGATGTTTGTGAGAGAAAACAGTGAACCAATACGGTAACATTTAGGGGAAAAGCTCCTTTCTGCAGAAGGAATTGGTTGAAAATTTTGAGACTAGGAAAAAAAAATATTTTTTCCATTCTGTTTTCCACCCTTTCTTGGCAGAGAACAACTGAATTTATTTTCAGCTAATAGAATGTAAGCATTCCTGAGTGCCACTACTATAAAGTACCATTACTTTCCAGGAGGCAACAGTTAGCATTTTATAATTGTAGTAACACTACAAAACCTCTTTATATTGGGGTGATCTGAACTTGGAGTCCCTTCACTTAAGAACATTTAAAATTAAGTTAATACAAGTGCTAGGAAATATAGGAACCAATTCTGCTTCAGAGCTTATGCCCTGACTAGCCTCCTTCATTACTATTCCCTTTAGTAAAACTATTTTAATCAGCTGTTGAAATTCAGTCCTAGGTGGATTTTCTATTCCCACATAAACCTAGTACTGATAGGAAATGTCAGGCTGTGAGTGGACAGAGCACTCTGTCCGTGATACAAAAGCAGCCAAGACAGTAGCATTTGTCAGCCATTGCCTTTCAAAGACTAACAGATTTTGTATTAAATCCACTTTCTTTAGCTGACAGTCTCAACCAGGATGCTAGTTAATGCTTTTGGGGCCATAAGCACCTCTCCAGCAGGTAACATTCTCCAAGTGCTAACTCATTTTATGCAAGCCACTTAACTGCCATCTTAGAGTCACAACTACTGACCTGGGCTTGATTCAATTCTTTTACTATTTTTCTTCACAGTAATAAAATTCTGTCTTGTCAGTAGTTTGTTTATTTAGGCCCTTCTGAAAAAGCACCTTCTAAAAGCCAGTTACACTTGGCAGGAAAAACAGGAGGACAACTGTGTTAGAGAAAATATTTTAGTTTTATAACTTCCTTAATTTTCTCAGTTAATATAGCTTTTATCAAGAAATTTCAGGGTAAGGTCTTTATATTTTGGAAAAGTTTTTCCACTTAAAATTTATAGCATGAGCAACAGCATGTGGGACTTTACCTGGTAAAAGCTAAAGACAATTGTTTCCTTTTGAAGAGAAAAACAAAAGAAAAATATTCACTTATCTGAACCTTTGGGGGCATCTTGAGTTTTTCTGTATTCTCCCATTACTATTTGTGAGATTAGATCTGACTGTGTATATCTATGCTCCTGGCAAGCGAGCTATGTCTCTAAGGAACATCCTTTGTTAGGAACAGTGCACTGTGGCACTATAGAGCCTGTCCTCTGTGTTGCCATTTATAAATCTAGTATGTATTCCTCTTTGACTCTCGGACTGCTTTGCTTACTCAGGGTCTGTCCATAAGTGAGCTGCTTATGCCATTTTTATTTCCCAAAGTTTAATTCTGCAGATATGGCTATTTCCAGTATAGGATGAGAAAAATCAATTCTACTCATGCCCTTTGCACACTGTTGTTGAGCCCCTCAGATCAGAAAAGTCAGAAAGACATTTTGGAACAGATTAAATTTTTTTTGCTATCACCCTTTCCCCTCCACCTTTGTGTCATCCAGGTAGAGAACAATGGGCAGAATAGATTATTTTACACTCGCTTCTAAAAAAAAAAAAAAAATATAACATAAGGTGTCAAAATTATTAAACCCTGTTTTCCTTTCAGGTTTCCTCGGGCCTATGATAACTGATTAAATCTGTGAGTGATGGCCAGAGCATGCTAAGAGTAGAAGCAAAGCCCATGCTGTTTCTTTCCTCTGCCAGTTCACTGCACTTCTGCACACCAACACGTGGTGTTCACCAACACGTCCTGTGCGTTACACTGTGCAGGTTCCTTACGCATTGTCAGATGGATCAATCACCATTTTTTCAGTGCTCCAGGACAGCTTAAATATTTTCTGATATGCTTTACATGTCATCATGAAATTTCTAAAATCATGCTATTACAAACTTTCAGGAAGCATAAAAACTTTTGGTACATATTTTTAAGCAGATTTCATTTTAACTCTCTTTTCCCACTTTTTTCCCCCAAAAAACTTTCTAGCTGAATAATGAAACTGTGTTGAACATAGCATCTTAATCATGCTGTGGGGCATTCAATCAGACATGCTTAAATGCAACTAAAATACTCAGATTGCTTGCATTTTAAAAATTATCATACGTAATAATGTCACTCATGGTTACTCCTATTTTACCTTCTTAACCTCCCTGCCCCTGAAAACTGCTGGAAAACTAGAAAATAACTGAAGTTAACTATTTTATTTCTCTCTCATGTGCTTGAACTGTGTCTGTGTATCAGACAGCAGAAACATATTTCCAGAGCTGTCAAATCTACTACCATGTCGCAATAATCCATGTATTATTTTTGCAATGAATGGCAGAATATGAAAAGAATGCTAGCACAAATTATGTAATTCAGTTGGAGGGAATGATGGCCACTGCTAATGGAATTAAACAATGAGAGTTATTAATAAAATAACGTACAATACATACTTATGCTTATTTCTCGAATATTCTCTTAAACAAAACAAAAAGGTTTCTATTCTCCACTTAGAGAATAGAAGTATCTGTTATTAGCTAAAACCAGTGGATGGCAAAATTACATCAGATCTCTTTGCCTTCTCTTCGTAACAGAAGCTTGCAATGTCAAATACCACAGACAAATGTTACTTTAACATCTCATGATAATGTAAATGTCATTGCACTGCACCAAAAAGGGACAAAGATTCTCCTTTTTAAAGACAATATGAATTAACTGTGAGCAAAATAACCCTATATAAGAAAACAATCTACAGTGCAGCTGAAACCATTTAAAGACAGTGGGACACCAGGACAAAAGTACCACACATTTTTTGGTTTCCTGAGATTTAATTTAAAAAGCCTTTTCCCAAGATATCCTCTATGGACACTACCGCTCTTTACAGCATTGTTACAATCTCAGAAAAAGACAGAAAAATCCTTGGATCAAGAAAACAAATCTGCCATAAAACCAGAGGAAAAAAGCCACTTTGGTACAAACTTGACCTATGGCTTGTTTACATGCAATTTTAGATATGATACACTTTGATTTTGCTTCCCTTGTTATGAAATAATGCAGATTGCTTAGTAAAAGAACAAGCGCCCCTGCAGGGCCCTTTAGAGTTGATTTGTTCATTAGATACAGCAAAAAACAGGTTAAGACAAGCAAATTGGGAAAGCTGGTATGGGCACATTTGTTTGATTGCAAGAGAGCGCGCAACCATCAAAATAAATTAACTCCATCAATACTGTTCTTCCTTCACTGTCTTTACATTTTACTTCTTCTATCATCCAAACAGAATTTTAATCATGTATCAAAAAAATATCATTTTTATTATTATTTACTGAGATGTGTTTGTCCTTTCCATAATTCTTAAAAGCAATATGAGAACAGCTCTTGTAAACATGAATGGATCAATCATTGATGTGAATCTATGTCTAATAGCATGTTCCAAATTAGGTGTGATATAAGGTTTGAAAATAGTATTATTAGAATTTAATACTCTGGTCTAAAGTTAAAAAAAAAAGAAACAAACAAAAAACACCCTTATGAAAGGCATATTACTAAAAGACATTTTCTCACATAAAAAATGTTGACTTTGCCTTTGCTTTTATATCTGTGCATAAAAATTATGTTGAGGCCTAAAATTCCTTTTTTTGTTATTGGTGGAGGTTTGGTGTTACTGTTCCTTGCCCAAAAATTCCTCTGGAATTTTATTTTAAATTACTGTACTACTAAATCGGTATACTTTCTTAAAAATCCAAATATTTGTCTTGTTCTAGTATTTGCCATGATTATTTTCCTAGATATTCAACCATTTCACATTCACATTGAATGCTATGTTTCTGCTGAGGCAAAAAAGCACGCACAGGTGATACTGTAGTAATATTCAGAAATACTTAAATGTCAGAATTTATATTATTCTGTCCTTGAAATCATCTGGCTGTTACAGAAATTGTTGCGTTTCTCTGAACAGCAATTACCTCCTATAAAATAGAGCTTTCAGAACTCCAGATGTCACATATTATACTGTGACTTCTGATTCCTTTAAATACCATTCTGTAGATTTGGCATACTCACCTGACATTAACATTTGCTAAAATGCATAAGATATACACACACTTCCTTCCAGTCTGTTTTTGAGACATTATTTCTTTCTGTTTTCCTGTAAAAATTACTTGCTGTTCTCAGGAAATGGAATAATAACAGAAAAAAGAAGTACTTCCAGAGACAACAGCAAAGACCATTATGGGGAAAAGCAAAACCTTCTCATTAGAAAATTCATATCTACTGATCCCTACCAGGCTAGCAAGTTTATTCTTCCTTTGTCCAATCCAAGACTAATGGGACACACAACCATTTAAAAACCCTCATAAGGAAAAAAAAAAGATATTAATAGTTGCATGCACTTTTAATGGAAACTGGACAAATTTGTGTATATAAACCATAAAGGTGATTAAATTTACTGTATGTGGCTCAGGGAATCGGAGTCACAAACTGTTGATATATAGGAGAATACTTGAAATGCAAATCAATTATCTGCCCTGCTACAGTCTTCCCTGAGCACCCTATTTTGGCCACCAGATGGTCATTGCTCTGACCTTAACATTGGTTGAGTTTCCCATATATGGGATTAATTAATAGTTCTGTGGAAGGCTGGCACACACGAACACTGCCAGGACCATGAACCTTTACAGATTATGATTAGATGTGAAGAATTAAGTTATGTAGCAACTAGATAAGTAGATTTGCTGTTCTAACTCCTAATTCACATATCAGCAGGTAAAAAAAATATTGCCTTCAGGAAACTTTTTTGAGCTGCTTAGATAAGCTACAGGCTGAAAAAAATGTAAAATTGCTGTTTTGAATGTAAAAGAAATTAAAGATCGGTATTTTTTAATCTTTTTAATATGTTCTTCTATGTTTTGTCTCAGTAAACTTTACATTTTACCAATCTTTATTGCAACTTACCTTATTTTAAAACAAATCAAAAGAGAGCACTGAAAGAAGTGACTACTTAGATGTGAAAATGCAGCAACTTATGAAACTGATGTATATATGAGTTACTTGGGGTAAACCTCTCTGTTCTGTATACTTACGCTCCACTTTTACTCAGTCTAACAAGGGTAGTTAACATTTAAATTTTTGTTTATGGCATACATAGGCACATGCTAGTTTAATACACTTGAGATTTGAATTTGTTTGCAGATTTTTAACAACAGATCTTCGTGAACACTATGATTCATTTAGGTTCAGCTGTGTGGCTAATTAGACATGCTTTTGTCCATTTAGTCAAAGTACATCACATTTGAAAATACAGTCAGATTTTTGTTCTGAATCAATAATTCATACTTGATAATTTTAAAAATAGACTCAAGGAGAAGAATCAGTCTTAATTTCATCAGTCTTTTTTGCATATAGGAAAAACTACTCCAGCTTTTAAAACATGAAACCCCAAGTATCAAACTTGTATGAAAAAGACAGAAGTAGTAGGATTATGTATTTTATCAAGGTATATATAATAAATTATTGATATTTGCTGCAATTAATATTAAATAAATAAATAAATAGAACAGCATTTGGGAAACGGCAGTACAGAACAAACTGTATTTTCCACTGAAATGGAGAAGAAATACCCCTATAAAGGACTTCTTTTGGATCTTCATTATACTTGAAGATTAGAAGGGACAGAAAGATCTAATGTTGTCCAGGAAACTGAAGAAACTGTCATTAAATACAAATAGAGAACTGGGAAAATACAGCATGCTGAAAGGGCTTCTCGAACTGAGGAAAAATAAATTTCCGTTGACTATCTGCATTAGATTTTTTCCAGGAAAGAGGATGCTGTGGATGCAAAGGTTGCTAAATATTCCATTCATAAACCAGATGTCTCTTCTTCCTTGAGTCTGTAAATTTTGGAATGCTTTTTGTCCTCTGTCTACATTCAGGATTCTGACAGTATCAAAGGGAGTTCTGCAGTCTGCATCAGTGGGAGGCAGCCTGAGCTAGCAGCTGGCACAGAGGACTTGGACAAAAGCCTAACTCCACTAAGTCAATAGCAAAACCCTCATCAACTTGACTGCAAACTGTAAGTTGGTGTCAAAATTATTAGTTTTTGAGGGGTGGGCAGTGTTTGGATCAATTACCAGATGAAAGATCAATTCATAGCATGACATTGGACATTCCAACTCACCTTCTGATGATTTAGTTATCCACTTCTCAGTTTAGCATGTTCTTTCATATCCACCTCAGTGAATTGATTTGAAATTCATAGATGAGGCAGGTTATATAACTGCAACCGTCTAGATCTAGTTTTTGCAGTAAGAACTGACTCACTGAGATGTGTACATGTGTGCACACCCACATGCACATATAAACCCTTCCTTCACTGCTTCATCCTAACAGACAGAACTTTGGAGTGGTTCTTTAAGAACCCAAAGTCCTTCTCCAATTCCAAATTATTGATCAAAAACTGATGGAATGTAAATATGGACTTACTTTTTTAAAAGTAATGAAAGAAAGCTAAGTTTTAGTAAGTGGCAGTTGAAGTTGTCTGATATTAATATACTGCTTTTAAGAGTGGTGGGTAGTTATTTCTGTATTTTCTTTTTAAGAGCAGGATACTGAAATCAGGAGTGGAGGAAGCAATCTTGTAATATAGCTTAAAAAAATAAAAAAAGACCCATATGCTATTCTTCACTATGAAGCACAAACGGAACTAGAGCAAATACAATGGGAAAGCAACAGACAGATAACAGCAAGGGAAATAGCAATGCTATTCAGAAAATCAGGAGGATGATGAATAATTTGTTAGCTTTGATGTCAATGTGCAGGGGTGGATCTCCAATACAGAAATATGCATTCCTTCTTTGATTCCAGCAGGTCCAAGCATACATTCTCTGAGCAGCCAAAATTCTGATCAAGCTGAAAACAATTCACAGCGATGCTCAGGTATACTTCATGAATAGATAGCGTACAGAAGTTGTTGGTATTTCTCTGGATGGTCATGGTAAATAAAAAGGTAAGGAGAGAGGACACAAAGAGTATACTATTCTGGCAGCTCAGCGAGAGTTATTTCTGCTCACAGTTGGCCTGTATTTGGTCCTTTACTTTGCATTACACACTTGAAGTACAATGTAAACATAGAATAGTAGATAAGATACAATAAGCCTCAGTGCAATGGCATATAATGCACAACCTAAAATAATTGTTTATCCTTCTGTAGTATGTTATTAATCTAATAAAGTAAAAATATATGTAAAAATATATATCAGCATTAGGAATTTGTAACACAATCAAAATATACTTCCCTCATTTCTATTGTAAGTATACATATATATAACACTTCACAATGCAAGTAACTCTTAAAGAACAAATAATGTATAGTTTTGAAACTTAAAGTATTACTGTGCATATAAGTTAGCAAACCACATATTCCTCTGCTTAGGAAACTCACAGACATAGTAAGGTCACCTAAAGGAACGTGGTAAAAATTTAAAAAGGAAAAAAATTCAAGGAAGAAAGCAGCCAATGTTCTTCCCAGCCAGGTACACTGCCTTACATAAGGCTACACTAGTATAACGGGGATCCCTGCACAGTGTGTCTTCTGTCTTAGGATCTGGGATTTTTTTTTTCTTCTTATAAAATTATTTTTTAGAGATGTTATCAGAATACTCTATTCTCAAAAGAAACTGGTTCAAGACATAATCCATCACTGAATATGTATGTGTTCCAAAACATTACCCATATACGTTGCTGGATTTACCGAATCCAGAGTTCATTGTGTACCTAATTATAGGTTAGGATTTATCAGAAAAAAGGATAAGAATTCTTATGTATATTTGTTATATAATAATTTGTGCAGCACTTTCTGGTATTTTGGGTTCATGCATGCAGGGTAACATTTAAGAAAAAGTGGGTGTAGCAGCATTGAAAGAAGAAACAAACCAAAAAAAGGAACTATTAGCATGTAATCACTACATTGAAAACCTTTACTGACTCAACCTCTCAGATGGACTACTTACATTAACATTTTCAGGACACAGTTTTAAAATCAAAATTATTCACATGCAATTTTAGGACCTGAATTCAAGAGAACAGAACATCTGAAAATAACGAGAACTGCAAAAGTACAGTAATTCTGTGGAGTAAGTCAATGAATGTCTGGTTTGCAATGTTTATAAGGACATTTAAGTCTTCAAGAACATTAACCTGTGTTATTTGCACTCCAAAGAGCTAAAGGGAAATGGATTCTGTAAACGTGGATTCCATAAACTAATGGATTCTTTTTTTCATTTTATTAACACTTTGGTCCAGAGAACAGATTAATATTCTATCTTAGAAGTAAAAGTCAGAGAAAGCTCTTATAGATGAAATTAATTGCATTTATTAATTGTCAAAATGCCTTTCACATTTTTGAGTCTTCATCTCACCTACCACACACCACTCCTCTATATTGACAGTGGATGTTTGTCAGTTAATGGTCTAAATCTGAAATTGTCATTGAGAACATAGCATATTATCAGCCTATATGAACTGAGATAATGCACTTCTCTTCCTTGCCTTTTAGTTCTTCATGTGTCAGCCAGAGTGCAATTTATCTACTGATTTCTTTGTGGGAGTCAAGTAACTGACAAAAAAGAAAAAAAGAAAAAAATTCTGAGCTCCTTTTCAAGCTCTGCCCATCATTTCCTCTGTGACTTCAGACATGTCACTTAATCTTTCTTTACTCCATTTCCCCCTGTAAAAATGGAAGCTGTAAGCCATTCCCTTATTTTCCTTCTTTCACAGAGATGACTGCTGTTCTCCAACCTTTACATATTTGACACTGAAACACAGGCTAACTTAAAATACTGTGCTGCAGACCAAAGATATATTCATGTAGAAATACCTGAGCTAGCTTTAACACAGGTATCTCAGATGTGGCAAACAGTTTAATTATGACTTCATGGAAACAAATCTCCAGGGAAGAACATGTGAGACAAAATCTACAGTGCTGCAGTTTCACTGCTGTGGGTACTCTAGCTTAATTAAACCAAAAATAAAACTGATTAGGACACTACATGCATATATAAATAGTATATATACAGAAATCGGGGCGGGGGGAGGAAAATAATTAAATGTTTCTAAGAAGGCTGCAAGAAACATGACAGAGGCCTGAGAGAATCAAGTGAATGTACATGAAACTGAACAATGAAAAGCTCTGCTTAGAGATCGTATGTGTAATTGATAACATAGGAATTAATATGAAAAGGCTGTATTGTCCATTCCTCACATGGCGAGAATACATCTCCAGCTATCCCTGCCTACATTAGAAGAAATAATAGTTCATGGAGAGAAAAAAATAACAGGTGTATTATGATCAGAGACTGAAAAACCTAGGAATATATATAGTTCAGAGGGAAGATAAATTATAAGAAAACATAACAATCCACAGTATTTAAAAAGTAAAATGGAATACTTCCATGCCCCTTCTCATAATGATAAAAAGGAACAGTCACTAGAACTGTTAAATAAGAGGAAAAAGCAAATAAAAATAAAACAATTTTCATAGCCTTCACAGGAACTTCCTGTTGAAAGATATCCTTCTAGGCCAGTAACTTGGAAAGGGCTAATGACTTGTGATAACTTAGGTTATTGTTATTATTATTGTTATTATCATTACTACTACTATTATTATTAAAAAAATCACAATTTAAAGCACATGATGAATACTAACTGTTAGAGTCAGGAGGATAGGCAATTCTGGAAGCATCTGCCACAGGGATTTTTTTTTTAACTTCCATCTGAGGTATGTGGTATTAGGCATTGCCAAAAACAGAAGGCTATGACTAAAGACCAGGAAACTCGTTTACCTTGGTAATGTCTTCATCCTTGATATACAAATACGAATGTAATAAAAATGTTCTTGAGAAAATTATTGTGCAATTTATGTTAAAACAGTGCCATTCTAACAGCAAAATTAGAGAAGATGGCTGCACATATGAGCAGAATTTCCTTGTAAGGAAAGCTCCAAGGGCAGGGGATAAATTAACTCAGAAGTTACTTCTGGTTCTGCAGATTTTACTAATTAACAAGATCTTTGCATACTGAATTTTCACAGTCAATCTGCTAACATTTCTTTTTTCTTTCCCCCTTTTTTTTCCCTCCTGCATCTGACACCACAGCTAATCATCAGAACAAAACTTCAATCTACATTTGACAGTCATGTAGGCTGGTAGGTAATGTACAGCATATTCTAAGAAAACCAACCCCCTTACCCTTTTTTTTTTTCCCTTTCCAGCATTTTATCTTCGCCTGAGAAAATAGAAAGAGGCCTCGTACCAGCAAACAGAAAGCTGAATTTCATATTTACTCTGACTGTGAACTCAACCTTCTTACATTTGCCTTAACTATAAAAATTACTTGTTTTCCTTAGTCATCTTAGCTTGCAAAAAAAGTATCAAATGTGTCAGAGGGTTTAGATTACTGTGCTGTAAATTAACATTTCAAACTTTAAAATGAAAGGAAATCCAAAGCAATTAGTTATAACTGCATTGTTTCACACCAGCTGAAATTAAATGGTAAATATTTGAAGTAATAACAATTAATAACTAAGACAGCTTCAAAAGTGCTGTTTCCATGGAAAATCTGCATGAAAATCTGGTATAAATTCTGATTAAAACCTAACCAAGCTAAACACTGCAGATCACCTAGATTCCAATTAAATGTGACAAATGAACACTTGACAGATTTCAATTCCAATTCTATTTCTGTCAGAATGATCCATTAATATTGAAGATTACATTATCAGAATTTAAACAATACAATTGTGCTTAAAATAGTTAAAATGCAAGTGGACTTAAGTATCAGACCACAGAAAACTCTCACTCAGATGTCAGATATTACATATATGAAGGAACAAAAGTACATTCCATCCTGTACTGTCATTATTTATAGATTAATGTTAACAAAAATTTCTGGAGGCAGATGACATGCCACTGTTGAAATCTTGTTTTTAAAATGTGACAGCAGTATTCAAAAGTCTATAGAGTATAATCTTCATCACAATGTCACCCACCTTTCAAAGGTCTCAGTTCAAGGTTTTATAAAGGAGAAGGAATTCCTGATTACTATATGCAAGTCCTGCTATGCAATTGTTTTATGGTAATTTTGTTTTCATTCTCTTATTCATGGAAAAATATATTTATGTAGCCCTATATTTCTAACTATTCTATCTATATAGTACTGTTTTCAGAAGAGAATCTGAAAAATTCATCCCACCAAATATAAAATATAATCTTTAAAAAAATCAAGTAATGTCTAAAATACTTTGTTAGAATGCAATGCCAGTTCTTGCATCAACACAAAAACTTAAATAAACTGGTTTGCTTTAACTTTTGACACTGCTCAAGCACTCTTCATTTTCAGTTACACTTCAGTAAGTATGATATTTTCATTGGCTCCTAAATATATTAAAAACTATTGTCAGCTGTAGCTCTACTGTTTTCCCAATATGGTTCAGCATACTCCATAACAGCATACTTTCTGAACTCAGAATTTAATGTCTAGCGATCTACTACACTGCTATATGTCATGAGGAATTAACAAATTGCTTAGTTTCATTATCATACCACAAAATCTGACTACAAACAGTCAATAAAGTAATCATCCCAATTTAGGCACAAAGTCTAGAAGACTTTCTGGGGCATTTTTTTGAGTACTCCCAGTATCACTTTCTCCCCTACCAGAAACACATTAAAATGAAATGTAAAGAGATCTATTCATATAAGCAACCAAGGAGAATATGTATAGACACACTTATATATATACATAACCTAATATATCTTCTTTTTAGATGGATAATACCATCCTCCAGTTTGGTCAATTAGTCATTTGCTGTTGGGATATACATTATAAGCATATGTAGACTGCTGTAGCCATTCTTCAGTCATACACACTGGATTTGGCAGTATCTTACCATGAAGAATTAATATACTTTTATTGGGTCAACATGTCTATCTCAGGAAAGACAAAAACCCAAGAACAATTATCCAGCGCTGTAATCTCTGAAAAACTAAAACATGCACTTAGCCAAACTAATTCATTCATTCTGTAACAGAAAATACATGACCCTTCTTGCATATACCCATCAATTCCAACTGGATTAGCAAACCCATTATTTCATTGGTTATCAAAAATCTGTACACTCTGACATACAATAATTTCTTTTATTGTTTATAAGCAAATAAAAAGACAAAGAAGTCAGCATCTGACTTCATAAAATTTTAGATGAAGGCCAATAAGTGGAGAACAGTAAAACATTCAGGTATTATGAAATACATTTCAAACTGAAAAGGTTTTTTAAAATTCTAAATAGTTTTAGATAGAAAGGAAAAAAAACCTGCGATTTAAATTACCTTTATTTTTTAATAGCTGGAGAATTACTTTAGAATAAATAAGGATTCAGCATTTTCCCCTTCTACATAAACAGACCCTGAATTTAAATGAGATGTATAGAAAAGTACTATACAAAATAAAGTGAAGAAAAGGAAAGTAATGTTCTTCTTTTGTAAATAATGAAGAATGGACTTGACACTCAGTGTTATTTTGAAAAAATTCTATATTACGTTTTTGGGGAAAAGGGAATTCTCTAGAGTGGGGTTTTTAAATCCTACTTTCTTTTGCTGATGCTGTACATGTTACATTCTGGGAAATTTCATAAGTAGTTGTTGAACCAAAAATGGAAGGAAAAGAGAACACATGTCCTTTATGGTCTTTTATCTAAAATGAAAAGTATGGAATTTAATTCAATTACCATCTCCCCAGCCCTCTACTAGTATTTTTTCAATGTTTTAACTGCTTCTGCAGTATAGTTTTTAAATCATGTAGAGAAAAGAAAGTGCTGGTTTTATTAGTAGTGTTATGTTCCATTATTTTGTATATCTGCATTTTAACAAGCTTTAAAATAAAATAATTACAATTTTAACTATTTAATATATTTATTTATTTTTTTGGACTGACCTTTCAAAAGTCTACTTAGTATCACTTGCTAGTGAGATTATATGTGTGAATGTCGTGTTTGCCCCTACCATTTTCCATATGCTCTGCCTCACCAACACTGCCATCCGGCGTAGTCCTTTCGTAGTTGTCCTCTGGGAGTGGAAGGGCACCCAGTCTTGGCCCTGATGAACTCTTACTGCTTGGTGTTTCTGACTCCTCCAGACCGCTGTCATAGCAACTCTGCAATGACCCTTGATGTGGGTCCTGAGGCTGACTCACAACAGAAAACGTCACTCTACGAAATGGCTGCAAGAGAAAAGATTCTGAATGTCACTGAAAAGTTCAGTCTTTGAACAACTGATTCTCAAAACATGACTTAAGCAAACTAATATTTTAACATTTACCAATTAAACAATTTTGTCTAAATTAAAGCAAACAGCAAGTACAGTCCTTAAAAGGCCACTGGACAGAGTATCTGTGGATTTTTACTGTGATATATGGTCCAGAACCTTCATGCAGTTTTGCATAGCCTCCTTTCAAATGGCTGCACGAGCTAAGAAAGCTGGTTTACAATTATTTATAAATTCTGTACAGTTTCTCTTTGACTTAATAGTAAAAATTTGAATGGAGTTTATATCAGACTGCATAAAGGTACTTGACAGTGTGTGCATGTGTATGTGTAAGACTGTGTGGGTGGGTATAAATGCTCACCTGTAAACTATATTGTGGTTATTAACAACATAGCAGCACACCCATAAGCTTTTTATAAAATCACTTCCTGTGGTTTTGAAAGCTAGCTGACATGGGAAAGAAGAAAAAAAAGAAGGGAAAAAAAAAAAAGAGTTCAGTTTCTTAGCTCCTTTGCCATAAAATTCCGTGCCTGGAGACAGGGTGTGTTGCCAGCTGACTTAATAAAGCCTTTAAAGTACTGCGAGCACAGCTGACACCACATGTTTCCACTGGGACTGTACAAACATAGATTGTTAGAGATTTGTATTCATTCAAAATGACAGATATTACTGTTGCTCTAGAAGCCTACATGCTGAACCCTGGCACCAGTGAGCATCCCAGGAAGTGGGAGAGTCGATCCTTCACATTTCAGAGGACACTGAGGGCAGGCAGGATTCTCAGTAAGAAGCTAGGGGATTCTCCTATGATTTCAACTACACTCAAGCACTAATGATACATTTCAAATAATTTAATAACACATTTGAAATAACTTACTGTTCACAAGGCTAGAAAACCACAGTAAATACCTGATGTTCTAGAAAGCACCTTCTAAAACAAACACCAATAGATCCATTTTATAAGACACTATGCAGACTGTCTTTTGTTTAAAATGTGAGGTCTGAGAGTGCTGCCCACATTTGGATTCAGGTGTGTTTCAAGCCCTCTGTTAGAATGAGACACAGGCATACACCATCCCCACTGGCACTATAGGGTGGAAATGTGTATGCAGGCCAGAAGGGGGAAAACAGCAACTACAACCACTTACACAAGCCCTGAAGAATAGAAGTCCGCATTAGGTTTACAGGTAGAGGGGTGGGTGGAGTTTCAGTTAGAATTTTTACAATTTCTTTTGAGGATGCAAAGTTTTGAAGATATTAAGATATTCAGTGCTGATGATAAACAGCTTGGACTACAAATATAACACTAAGTCTTCCTGGCACAATTAGATCAAAAGTTTATAAACGTGAGTGTTGCCAGAAATGCGAGATAATCCTAAGGGAAGAGTCAAGATATGCTTATGGTGAGTTTTTGACCTTTTAAAGTTTCCTTCTGTTCTTCAGCTGCAAAATGCTTTTATACCAATTTAATTTAGAGCTTTGTATCCTATCAAATGCAAGGAGAATAGAGGAAAAAAAACAAAAGAATGGAGAGTACAAATAACGCACATTAAAAGAGCACATTAAAATAGTTTGAGTTGCAGCTCCTTTCAGTAATGTGGAAATAGTAGAAAGCATGGAGGAGGATTAGAACTGCTATGTTAAGACCCTATATCTTTTCCCCATATATGCCCAGTAAGATCTTTCGCCTCCAGTAATAATCAGAAGGAATCCCTTTGTTGAACTGCACAGGAATTCTAAAAGCTTTCTAAAAGCTTTCGTACTGGTTCTGAATCATGCAGGAGGGATAAAGCCCTTTTGCAGTAGTCTGTCATGCAAAACACCTGTGTCATTTGCATTGTACTTTCATATTTCAAAAATAGCGTGTCTATTGTTATTGGTAATTTACACACGTTAATTCCCTCAGAGGAATAACTAAATAAATGTAAAGAAAGGTAAAGTGTCTTTATCTAAGCTGTGGTTTTAGATGACAGCAAGCTTACAGAAGTAGTGATTTCCCTTCACATGCTTTCCACAGATGGACTTCTAAGTATATAAAAAGATGTCAAAGACAATATTTCATATCTTGTAAACAGGCTCTGTTGTTTCTTTCCAATACGACTATTGTCAGATCATTCAAGAATACTTGCAAGTAGAACTTAAGGTTTCACTAGTCCAGTAAAATCTATTATTCTCACTACACTGACCAACCTCAAAGGACCTTTCCACTGTCTTGACATTAAAGTTACATTTATTTCTTCATATAATTAACATGTCAGGTGACCAGCTACCATTCCTGTTTACATTAGAAATGAAATATATTTGTTTGGAAAATACGGATTCACTGTTCACTAAGTATGACAAAGTTGCTCGTACAATCTAAACTGTACTTCTAGCATTACTCAGGAAACAACTCAAGGGGCTGCCTAAGGACATAAGAAAAGAAATTCTCTTCATTCACATTTAACTCTTTGCTGCAATGCCCAGATGGATCCTAAGATCAAGTTTTGCCTCCTATAAGTACTACTGTTCACAGAACTTTCTAGCATGCTCACCTGTCTTTCCTGACAAGTTTCTAGGTGCATGAGCTGTCCCGCCACAGCTTAGTAATTTCAAAAAATGTCATATTTCTGAGGCCAGAGATACAGTTCCTCCTGCTTCTTTCCGAGGCAGTGTACATTTCTATACATATGGCATCCTTGAGGTAGACCCTTTTTCACAATGTTTTATTATTCTGGAAGTCTCTCTTTTACCCACCACCTTGTGCCCTTTGCTGTCCACCCCTACCCACCATTTCCTTGCTTGACTGTATGCTGTAGTTCCCCTCCACAGCCATCACAGAATCATGGGATGGTAGGGGTGGGAAAGGACCTCTGGAGATCATCTCGTCCAACACCCCTGCTTGAGCAGGGACACCTAGAGCAGGGGGCACAGGAACGCGTCCAGGCAGGTTTTGAATATTTCTGAGGAGACACCACAACCTCCCCAGGCAGCCTGTTCCACTGCTCTGTTTTTCCTTATACTGAGGTGTGGAACTTCCTGTGTTCCAGTTTGTGCCCATTACCCCTTGTCCTGTCATTAGGCACCGCTAAAAAGAATCTGGCCCCATCATCTTCACACTCACCCTTTAGACATTTATAAGTATTGACAAGATCTAGCCCACCCCTCCGCCCTCACTCAGTCTTTTCTTCTCCAGGCTAAACAAACTGAGGTCTCTCAGCCTTTCCTCATAACAGAGATGCTCCAGTCCCCGATCAACTTGGTAGCTCTCCGCTGCACTCTCTCCATTAGTTCCCCATCTTTCTTGAACTGGGGAGCCCAGAACTGGACACAATACTCCAGATGTGGCCTCACTAGGGTGGAGTAGAGGGGGAGGATAACCTCTCTTGACCTGCTGGCCACAATCCTTTTAATACACCCCAGGATACCCGTGGCCTTCTGGGGTACAAGGGCTGGCTCATGAACAACCTGCTGTCCACCAACACTCCCAGGTCCTTCTCAGCAGAGCTGCTTTCCAGCAGGTCAACCCCAGCCTGTACTGGTGCGTGGGGTTGTTCCTCCCCAGGGGCAGGACCCTGAACTTGCTTCTTGTTGAATTTCATGAGGTTCCCCTTGGCCCGGCTCTCCAGCCTGTCCAGGTCTCGCTGGGTGGCAGCACAGCCTTCTGGTGTATCAGCCACTCCTCCCAGCTTGGTATCACCAGCAAACTTGCTGAGGTTATACTCTGTCCCTTTGTCCAGGTCACTGATGAATATGTTGAACAGCGCTGGACCCAGCACAGACCCCTGGAGAACACTGCTAGTTACAGGCCTCCAAACAGACTCTGCACTGTTGATCATGACCCTCTGACCTCTGCCATTTAGCCAGTTCTCTATCCACCTCACTGTCCACTCATC
Source organism: Phalacrocorax carbo (assembly GCF_963921805.1). NCBI lineage: Eukaryota > Metazoa > Chordata > Aves > Suliformes > Phalacrocoracidae > Phalacrocorax > Phalacrocorax carbo. Next base: position 22,962,462 of record NC_087516.1, on the reverse strand, counting down.
TAACTCACACTTCCCAAGTTTACCTATGAGGATGATATGGGAGACAGTGTCAAAAGCCTTGCTGAAGTCGAGGTAAACAACATCCACTGTTCTCCCTTCATCGACCCAGCCAGTCACGCCATCATAGAAGGCTATCAGGTTGGTCAAGCACAATCTCCCCTTGGTGAATCCATGTTGACTACTTCTGATAACCTTCCTTTCCTCTGCATGCCTGGAGATGACCTCCAGAATGAACTGTTCCATCACCTTTCCAGGCATGGAGGTGAGGCTGACTGGCCTATAGTCTCCCAGGTCCTCCTTCTTGCCCTTTTTGAAGGCTGGAGTGACATTGGCTACCCTCCAGTCCTCAGGCACCTCTCCTGTCCTCCATGACCATTCAAAGGAGATGGAGAGTGGCTTAGCAACAGCATCCACCACCTGTCTCAGCACTCATGGGTGCATCCCATCGGGGCCCATGGATTTGTGAGGATCCAATTTGCCTAAATGATCTCTAACCCAATCCTCCTCAACCAAGAGGAAGTCTTCCTTTCTCCAGATTCTCCCTCTCACCTCTGGGGCCTGGGATGCCTGAGGGCCAGCCTTAGCAGTAAAGACTGAAGAAAAGGAGGCATTCAGTAACTCTGCCTTCTCTGCATCCTGCGTCACCAGGGCCCCTTCCTTGTTCAGCAGTGGGCCCACTGTATCCCCAGTCTTTCTTTTACTGCTGATGCATTTGAAGAAGCCCTTCTTGTTATCCTTGACATCCCTCGCCAGATTTAATTCCAAGTGGGCCTTGGCCTTCCTCGGTGCATCTCTGCATACCCTGACAATGTTCCTATATTCCTTCCAAGTGGCCAGTCCCTTTTTCCACATACTGTGAACCTCCCTCTTCCATGTGAGTTTCACTGGAAGCTCTTTGCTTATCCACGTAGGTCTCCTGGCTCCTTTGCTTGACTTCTTCCTCCTAGGAATGCACCAAACTTGAGCTGGGAGGAAGTGGTCCTTGAATACTGACCAGCTCTCTTGGACTCCCCTACCTTCTAGAGCCCTAACCCATGGGATTCCTCCAAGTGGGACTTGGAAGAGACCAAAGTTAGCTCTCCTGAAGTCTAGGGTTGTAATCCAAATGGTTGCCCTGCTTCTACCACGCAGGATCCTCAACTCCATCATCTCATGGTCACTGCAGCCAAAGCTCCCCCCAGCTCTCACATCCTCAACCAGCCCTTCCTTGTTCGTTATTATAAGGTTGAGCAGCACATCTTGCCTTGTTGGCTCCTCCACCACCTGTATCAAGCAGTTATCCTTGGTGTTCTGCAGGAACCTCCTGGATTGTGCACGCCTTGCCGCATTGCTTTTCCAGCAAATATTAGGGTGGCTGAAGTCTCCTGTGAGAACCAGGGCCTGCAATTGTGAGGCTACTTCCAGCTGCCTGTAGAAGGTCTCACTGACTTCCTCTTCCTGATCAGGTGGCCTGTAGCAAATGCCCATGACAGTGTCACCCATATTTGCTTGCCCCTGAATTTTTAGCCATGAGCTTTCAACTCATTCTCCCTCCACCCCTTGGCAGAGCTCGATGCATTCCAGTTGCTCCCTTACATAAAGAGCAACTCCCCCACCTCGCTTTCTGGCCTTCTTTCCTAAAAAGTATGTAGCCATCCTTGACAGCACTCTAGTCATGTGAGCTATCCCACCGTGTCTCTGTAACTGCAATCAGATCGTGGCCACACAACCGCACACAGATCTCTTAATTCCTCCTGTTTATTCCCCATTCTGAGTGTGTTGGTGTGCAGGCATTTCAGAGAGGTAATTCAGCATTCAGGTTTCCCTGGAGAGGTGCATGAGGATCCGCTACAGCCATACACACCCTTGAGGTGTGTTGGTCTTCTGACATCTTGTGAGGCAGCTAAGGCACCTTTGTCACTGCTCTGGTTGGCCTGGCTTATTCCCCTGTTGGATGTGATGGTATTAGCATTGACACTTTGGACCCTGACCCCTAAGTCCTTCAGTCCAATGCCCACCTCACCAAGCTGGCCAGCCTGCTGCCAACGATTCCCTTGCCCCTTCTAGACAGGTGGATTCCATCCCTCCCTAACAGGCTATGGTGGCTGGGGAAAGTCCCATTGTCATAAAAGCCAAAACTCTCACGATGGCACCAGCCACGTAGCCAAGAGTTGATTTGCATTATTCATCTATTACAGGCTGCCCATTTTTCTCCAACTGGTAAAATGAAGGAGGAGATGACTTGAGCACCAATATTTTTCACTTGCTCCCCCAGGGCTTTATAGTCTTCCTTGGTTCTGCCCAGTCTCTGGCTTATAGCATCATTTGTGCCCACATGGAAGAGTAAGAGCAGATATTAATCTGTGCTCTTGACAGGTTGTGGCACCCTCTCAGCAATGTCTCGGAACATAGCTCCCAGAAGGGAGTAAAACTCTCATGACTCCATGTCAGGTCGGCAGATGGGCACCTCATTGCCTATTAACAGAGTCACCCAGTACAAGCACTTATCTCTTCTTTTTACAGTATCCACTCTGTGCTGCTGGTAGAGTTGCACCTTGCAGACCTTGCTTGTGAGTGTCTACAGCTGCTAAAGCTTCATATCTGCATATGTTTTTGGTAGTGATGCTGGAGCGTGAAGGGCACATGGGACTTAATGGTGTCTCCTCAGTCCTGACAGTGAAAGGCCTGGGGAGAAGCAGCTCTCCAGCTCTCTCTTTAGAGCCATGTAGTCACCCTTGATACAGTCAACATCTTCACAGTGCCACTGGTGCCCATGTGGATGAAGAGCAGCAGATAATAGTCCAATGAGTGACTAAGCCTCAGGAGTCTCTGCAAGGCATCCTGCATCTGAGCACCTGGCACACTGCAAACCTCTCTAAACAGCAGGTCACGTCAGCAGATGGAGCCTCCATCCTCCTTAGAAGAGGGTCTCTGATGTTTCCTCATGGAGTTTCCACCCTACTGTCTGCTACCAGGGTACTGGTCCTATTCAGCAGCTGGAAATCTGCAGGTGAGAGAGTTGTCTGCCCTGTGTTGCAAGACATTTATTTCCTCCAGTCTTCCCTATCTTGGGAGTCTCTCCAGTGAGCACACCCTCTAGTTGATCCTTTTTCTGTGCAGTCAAGGGGTTCAGGCTGCATGCATGGTATATGACTATATGTATGGGTAAATGTATGGGTATATATACTAGTATGCTAAATAGTATTTAGTGAAAATAAATATATAGGCTTGGAATGGAAGAAGTCTACTTTCAATTAAAATAGCTGGATATGTAAGGAATATCCATATACTATTTCCTGATGGGAAACTACTTTGCTTTAAAGTAAGATCTAGTGTAAATCATACAGCATATTTTTGAAAAGTTATGGTAAAATATATTGTTGTGGAATCACATAATCAAACAAGAGTAATTTGTACATTCTCCCTCAAATATTTAAGCGTAGTAGTAAGCGTACATAGTACATAATTGTAAGTACATACATAACATATACATTTCAGAAAAGAAATGGAACAAACTTTACTTGGTATAGATAGATGCAAAACCATCAATTTCTTTTGAATTTGATAAAGTTACATTTTAAGAAGTTGCCTATTAATGAATACTGATGAAATCTAATGGATATATTAAAACGGCTCCTAAACTTCCACTTAAGGATTTTTCTTGACTAGAGTTCAAGATTATCACATCATAACTGATCTTACTGACTTCACAAAAACTAACTTTATAAATCCATGTTTAGATCAGTACTTAAGCTGTGAACTTTTTAATGGACCAAAACTTCATGCAATCAGATCCTGTATTCTGTAACTATACACCAATTACTACTAAGATCTGGACCAACAATGCAAACTGTGAATCTCCCAGAACTTGTATTTACTTACACTCTGTCCCATAAGCTATTTCTGAATATCACAGTATCTCTCAAGGAAGGGATTAGCTTCTAGAAATACTGTGACAAGCTGAGAAAACATGCAAATTAAGGAAGCAATTCCCATAACTTCCCATAGACTGCTATGTGTGCTTGTTACCAAACCTTCCAGAGGAAACATTAAAATCTACATTTGAAGGGCCCTATCGACCTGATAACCATATGATAACCTGATAACTCTCAGACTCTCAAGGAACCAGAGGCCACAGTTTAGCAACCACTTTTTAAAAAGATGCTGAGGACCTCTGGGTACAGATTGCCTGTGAAGTAGTAAAAGTAATGCCCTGTAACTCAGAGCTAAGACCAAAGGAACCAACCCTTAAGATATTAAGACCCTGCTGTGTATTCCTCTTCCTCCTTGGAAAAAAACACCTGTGGCTCTGACTGTCGATAACTGGAGAGTATGACACTTAGAGACATCCAGGGACCCCGCAGAATTCAAGGCTGGGATGCAAAGCTTATAATTCATAGTTACCACACACCTACATGTTGGTCCTACTTAAAAAGTATTCTAAAGACCACTTCGGGATAATCTCTTTGAAAATTCTCATTAGAGATTTAATCTGAAGAGACAAATATTACCACCCTTTCCCTGGGGTTCTTAAAGGTTTTTAAGGTTTTATCGAATGACTGTGATAAATCGGTTCCACTTACTTTTCCAGATATAATCACCTGCCTGGGGTCACTTTGTGGCAAAAACATCCTGCAGCATAAATGCTTTGCATCATCTACAGTTATTACAAGAACAGAGTGATGAAACTTAAAATGGCAATTAAAAGAAATTATCAAGTATTTAAAACTTTCTGATCTCTTTCCCCTTCATTTTTTGGAAATCAGTCCCAACTAGATCACAAGCATAGAACACCTGGTTATCACATCTGCAATTACCACAAGAACAGTAGTAATGTTATTTAAAATAAGTTTTGGAAGATTTAGGACCATCCTGTTCCTCTTTCCATATTCTTTGAAGGATATATGTCTTACCTAGATGGCATATAGAGAAGAATATGTGTGACAGATTCAAACTTGGGCTGTCTTATAGCTAAGGTTGAAAATCCCTGAGAAAATAATTATTTATTCTCTAAACAAAAAGAAATTTGATGCACCTTTATGAAGTTATTAATAATGAGTTTTTAAACAGATCTGGGTGTTCATCTGGCTTTTTTAAGTGCTATACTGCATAGGAATTATCTGACACAAAACTAACACACATAGTATTACACAGTTCAGTAGAGCCAATGCAGCCCGTTCCACAGAACATCAATGAATATGATATAATGCTGACAAAATCCTTTCTGAAAGAATGATGTTCATGTCAACTGTTATTCCGCAGCATTTATTACACTTCTACTTCCAGTACAAACATCAGAATTCTGACCTCTATATTGCATTACTTCTGAGAACAAGAACTTCTCAGGCAAATGTACTGCAAATTTCAAATGCATCACACTTCGTGGAATAGCATCATGGCCTGTGCTTTTCTGATAAAAAGAAACAGACCTTGTTCATAGTATACGGTTGTTACCTGCATAGTTAAGGAACACTGTATTCAATTAACTTAATGGATTTTAAGAACAGAAAAAATTGGATACCTACATTGTGGTTACTGTCTCCTTTCTGACATGTCATCCTTTCTGATATGTAAAACACCATATATTTTAGACCTTATAATGTGAATAAACATATCAATAGTCATAACAGAACTGTCAGTCATAAAAGACTAATCATGGCACCTATTTTTTACACCCAAAAAACTATGGTATCTTAGAGATAAAGCTGATGAAAACACAAAAGTATGGGATTGCTATAAAATGCCTCAGAAAAAAACCCTGTATATGTATATGCATGTTACTGTTTATGTAGCTCATAGTAGTCCCTTAATTGTTAAATGAGATTTAATCCCTATCAAGAAAGTTATGAGCACTAGCATGTTGATACATAAGAAATGCTATTTATATATCAGTTGCTATGAAAGCAAAAAAAACCCCCAAAAACAAGAACTTTCTTCATGTACTCTAATTTTCATTCAGATCCTAATCTATAAAACATTTGAGGCTTCAAATAAAACTGCATATTAATGAGGCAAACAGGAGGGAAGAAGGAAGAATACCAGGAATTAATATTTCCAAATGTTGTTGGTAAAACGCTGGTTATCTCATGCATTTATTGCAATGCCAAAAATAAGGATATAAGCTGCACTTTAACAAGGAGAAACAGACTACATCCTTAATTTTGTGTTTCCATTGATAAAATTATATCAGTAACATTTCACAGAAAAATGGACATGAGAAACTTCCCAGTGCTGACAAAATAAGGCACACACCCATGAGAAGAGAGGAAAGGAGAGGGTTATGTTTAGCTTTATTGATTTTCAGTGCACAACATTAATACAGCTCCATCTGCCAGCACTGTGAATCAACATGGTAGAGCTGATTTTACCCAAACAAGCCCACTAGCTGTTCAGCTTGTCCTTCCCAGTAAAAAAGCAAGCCTAAGCCTTTCCTAGTCCCTTTGTAGGGATAGTCCTTACTAGATTCACATTTAGTAAGAATGCAATAGGTCTGATGATTTTCTGCCTCTGGAAACTGATATATTTTCTGATAACAGCATATGGAATTATTCCTAGTTATATCTGATCATGGAGGTGATCGGATCAAAGATACACCTTTGCATTATACCCCAAAGGTAATAATTTCTTCCTTGTTTCAACTGTATTTCATAAACCAGATATTTTCTTTTCCCCTCACCACCAGAACAAAAATCACTGCAATGCCAAAGACATACACTTCTTACAGTCTGTATTAACTGATCCCTATTAACTTATTCTATGGCATAGTGTTTAGCTTAACCTGTATTAATTAACTCTTCCCTACCCAAGCTAGAAAGTAAAATCATTATACTTTCAATTCATGAAGAACCCTAATTTCAGAGCTTGGTATTAGGGACTGACTGTGAATAGTCTTGGTGAAAAGCAATATATAATGTAGCTGCATGAGGCTTAACTGTGATGCTTTTTCACCATTATGAGAGGGATTTTTCTTTCATTTCCTAAAATTTCTGGTTTTGCTGATTTCCTGATACTTCACATTTTTAATGGATTATATTCTTTCATGGTTTCTGTATAACAATTGCTATCAACTTTGTAGATACTGTCGGTTCAACCCTGGTGCATTTGGACTAAAATGGTGGGGTGGAACAGTGAATCCTTTCTACTCTTAATTGAGAGTTAGGGTTGCAAACATCAACCCTTTCTCAGCCACTTACTTCACAACTGATTCTGGATACAAAATGGTTGCAGTAAAGTGTAACAAGGAAGAGTTGGCAATTTTCTCTCTTAATAACATAGCACTTGGATAAAAATAGTAAGATTCTATCAGGCCTTCCTGTTGTCACACCACCTACAACTCAAAAGAATCAGGACTTTGAAAACATGTTAAACAACTGTAAAATGCAATCCAAGAAGCAATTTGATATGCTGAGAAGCATTAAAAATTAGCACAAATGGAGTACCAAGCTAAAGCAAGCTATATTGTTTTAAATATTTCACCTAATTCATTCAGCATTATCTTAGGTGTTACCCAAAAACTTGGAAGATCAGGAAGTAAGGTTCTTATTTTTCCCTAACTCTCAGATGAGATGACTTCCCACTTCAATGACATGTGATACCTTGAGCTATTCACTAGGATTTAAGTTGGTCAAAGAGCCAGCTCTGGAGATCACGTAGTCCAACCCTCCTGCTCAAAGTCGGGTCACCCAGAGCACTTTGCCCAAGGCTATAATCAGTTGGGTTTTTAATATCTTCAAGAATGGAGACTTCACAGCCTCTCTGAGCAGCCTGTTCCACTGTTCTGCCACTCTCATAGTAAGGAAGGTTTTTCTTTTATTTGAATGGAGTTTCTGTATTTCAGTTTGTGCCAGAGCATAAAAAGCACTGGTGATGAGTCAAACCTAAATAATATTATAATTCATGTTAGCTTCAGAAAGTCAATCAATGTCAAGCTGCTTGTAAGACTAACAGCGGCTCTGAGATACATATAAGGTAGATCTGAAAAATAGGCAGAAGAGATACAGCAACTCATCACATCAATTCAAAGTGTTTCTTTAGCACTTGAATTTTGATAAAACATGTCATTATTCTTTTCTTTCTATTCATTCTTAATTGCTGGAAGCTCGTTGGAAGACAAACAAAATATTAATGAACAATTGCTATTCTGCATGAATAGTTTCAACCCACACAACTCTTCCCCCATTCAAATCACATATTTCTACTGTTCTAAATTTCTGCCATTGTGGTTAATATAAAATTGGCAGGAAATTAAATTAAACAGGCATTATTTTTCAGTGAGAAGACTGAAACACCTGAGACAAGTATTTCAACAGGAGGGGGAAAGAGGAGAAACACTTTGATAAGAATAATCTACTTTTTTGTTTATATTTAGTAAAAAGTAGTAAGAAAATAAAATTAAAAGAATAAAAAAATAAAAAATATTCTGACAAACAGCTCTGTACCAGGCATTATCTGTGATGAACTGTGATTGGCTCAGCTATCAGGTAAGAATTCTACACACAAGAGACAGACTCTCCATCATTATTGCCATCTATTTTGGTAGCTTTTTTGTTAATTTTATTTGCAGTAGTGAGCTCCCGGTCATGAACCGGAAGCGTATTTTGTTTGTTCTGTATGAATACGAAATACAAATCCACTAATATCTATTTGTTCAAGCCCAAGGCTACATGTTAAGATTTGATATTCAGGGAAAATAATGCATTTTACATTATGGGCATCTTTACTGTAACGTTCAAACATACACTCTTCCTTTTAATTTCAGTGTTTTTTCTCAAATATCCTCTCTTGCCTTTATCCAAATTTGCCTTCCTGAATCACAACAATGACTTCTGAGCAACACAAAGCCCTTTTCATTCACCTAGCTATGTTCATTAAGCAGATTCCTAATAACTCTAGGCTCTGTTACAAGTAAACAACAAAAGGCATGCCTATTATTTCCATGAATATCATCAGACACCAATAATATGAAGAACATCCCTTCTCAAAAATACAATACTCTTTTGTGATAGAATAATCATATCAAAATATAAGTTCATTTAGAAAAATTAAACAAGATCTACAAGGCTTTTAGATGAAGCCAATATTCTTAGCATTTCACAAGAACACTTCTTGGTAGCTATTGAAAAAGGAGCATAAAGAAACCAAGAATAAGTGAGAATCTGTAGCAGAGATGGTCAAAATAATTCTATTATACTCTTTTGCCTGATCATAAAAATATACATTTGTTATCACTTCAGTAACCCATTGTTTGAGAATTATAAGAACCAAGTATCTATGACCCTGAAGTGCTCTCTTTTTTTTCTACTACAAGAAAGGAATGGATGAAGCAGCACTTTGTCTTCCCAAGAACAGTTATAATGCGAAATAGGACTTTTATCACATTTCTATTTTCTTTAAAAAAGCTTGTCCTAAATATTTCGTGTAGATTAAACACAACTTCAGTGAATCCAGTATTTTTTTTCCTGAACTCATTGCATTAGATTCCAGTATTCTGCTGCAAATCTTTCTAACAATTTTCATTAAAATCCTCTGAATACTTTTTTGTTTGACCATTTTGTTTGACCATTTTGTTTGACCATTTTGTTTGATCTATTACTAAGGCACTGGAACAGTATTAATTTAGCTAAGTGTAATTCCAGGGTATTCACTACTTACACCTTCACAATGGCTAATGTTCTTCACTTTCAAACTTTTCTGTGATCAGATCTTTCTCTTCTCTTGAAATATCTGGAGAGTCTGTCTTTCCTGGAGGGGTTTGTTGGGGTTTCTTTTCCTTCTGTTTTTCAGCGGAGAATTTGCTGCCCAAAACTAGCCCAGGTATGTTAGGTCACAGAGGCTGTTATGTCTGTTAGCTCCTGCCTTTCAGCATAAGTATGAGGAATTTTTATCTTTGTCTATTTGCTACACTGTTTCATTAAAGTTTCGCATTGGCTTAAATATTATTCTCTGAAAACAAACAAACAGAACCATCATTTCCCTCCTACCAGCTCAATTATCCAGCTATTTGGGTTGAGAATGAACCTCACCAGCTTCTCTTGAATCTGGAACATTATTAAAATAATGTGTTGAAAGGAAAAATAATACAATCCTCTACCCTAGTTATCAGGCACTAAAAAGCCCTAAAATGGGAGGTATACATTCATAAGCCTACTTCCAAAGTCGTTTACAAAAAACTGCCCTCAGAGAAAGGATGGAACTGGAAAGACTGTCCACACATATTTTTCATAGGCTACAGATTGGTGATCCTTTAGTTAGTTGTCTGTAGTCCAAGGGGGTCAAAATGTGATGTGATAGAAACAATTAATCCAATTAAGCAATACTCATATATGTACATATACCACTTGAGGTTCTGACACACCATTCTATTTCATATATATATATTTTTATATATATACACACACAAAAAATATTTTAGAATGACAGAATAGTTCACTATAGATATACATTTCCATGTTTTATACAGCATTTTGGGTGAATCTACATTAATATTTTATTTCCCATAAGGTATGAGCTACAGAAATTAATCTCCATATCACTCCCAATTATTGTACTTTGCTATCCTTGGAAGAACTGCCTTGAAGCTAATATATTGGACTCTTTTTGGATCCAATTCAAATTAAGGATATGATCCAAAAGCATGCCTAGATAGCTTGAACTAACAGTTCAGTTCACAGGATCAGACTAGAGCTAGTCCACAGTAAATCTCCATAAAATGCATAGAGTATGAAAATCAGCCTCAGCACCCACTGTGTCACTACGACAGATCAATACCTTTTGCACCATTCTATTTGCTAGTGTAGGCATAGCCATTTATAAAAATTGCCTTCTCTACGTTTTGTTTGCCAGAACAAAGAGAGCCTTGTGTCTGCAAAGGGATCTTTGCCAAAATGCCATTGAAATCACAGATCCAGTTAGCTAAAGCATATAGGAACATTTCAGAACATCAGCTTTAGTATTACCAAAGCACTGATGCACAAGAAGTAATGTCTTCTTATATGTAATGAAAAATATTCCTGCTGCTAAGATTAGATGAAACATTTTTAATATATTGCTAATAGACCACAGTGTTCTGTATAGAATTCATTAGATAAACAGGGAAAAAATAGCCATCAATAAAGATTTGAATTATTAATACATACATTGCATCAAAGTGGAACTCTTTGGGCCTTAAATCTCACCTTTTGATTTACTTTATCTGCTGTCATTGTTAAAAAGGTTAATTATTAATATTATTGAGAATATTTTCTTTTCAGTAGCTGTTCACAAGAAAAGACTGTAGCCCAATATAAACAGGGAGAGTCACAGCATCAAATTCTAGGAAAATTCAGCAATTAACTCATATGTAGATATCAGTGCTTACTTCCTATCACGGCCACCTGCAACACCATGTCTGTTCCTTTAGGTTAAAAGTTACTTTGTAACTTTTATGTCATTTGAAGCAAATTGCTTAAGCGTAAGAGGTGTTGAAATGTGAAACTATTTACTTTGCACTTGTCTCAAAATGTCAGTCATTATTTGAGAATGTAGTTAACACTGTAAAGGTGCTTTAAAATGTACAGCCTCATAAGAAGCACTGGAATATTTATCTGTGGAACTGATTACAACCATCAACTTGCCATACAATTATTACTGAAAAAGAAAATAGTGTAATGTCACAGGAAATCATGTTCGTTTGTAGTTTGATTTTTTTTTCTTCAAAAGTCTAGTAGTGGAATTCTATGAAAACAAATTTTAACTTGTGTTTTCTAATAAAAATAATCCTGGCATGTGTTTGTTGATACACACTCCAGCCAATTAACATTAAAAACTTGACTTTTGAAGGTAGCGGTGAGATGATTGCCTGCAAAACACTGGGGACTCTGCTAAGGTGTTGGATATGTCTACTTATATTGTCCTATGACTTGATTTCCACATGTGCGGTTTCATTTTCATTTTTGCATTCAAAATCACTTTTATCTTTCATTGCAGATTTGGACCCAAAAATGAAAGACATCTGTTAATCACTTAAAAATTTTCATCATACACTTAACAAAAGCATTAAAGAAGTTATGTATCTGAAGAAAAGTCAAATTATTACACACAATATACTGTAAAATATAAACAGAAAAGCATGGCTTATAATAAAAGTAGTTTAACTCAATTGAAGTGTTCATAGTTAAAACTTTGTAGATCTATTTTCAAAAGTAGAACTTTACTATAGATAGATTTTAATAGTCAAGCTAGTTGAAGTATTCTGGAACCGGTTAATATAAAAAAGAACACCTCCTCCATTAAAAACAAGGCTACACATGTAATATTTCATCACCAATTTAACAAAGTTGAAGTGTAAAACTGTAGGTGTGATAGACATCAATATATAGCAATATGTTAAATATGGAAAAAATATTTTCTTCTGTTGGTGAATGCAGCATGCATTTCAGTGATGACAACTACAGGTTGGTGCAAAGATTCCCTTTTAAATGATTCAGGTCATTTGCTCCAGTCCCTTCCAAGATCTTTTCAGCACAGCTCAACTGTGGCAAATATTCATGGATATTTCTTCAGATTTATTTATAATTTTTTTGCTGGTGAGAAAGATGCATTAATTTTTGTTATCAGTAACACGTATTTGCTAGAGCTCATGTTCCTTTAGTCTCTTTAAGGCATTCTGAAAATAAGGTAGTAGAAAGAAAATTACTCTAGGCTTAATAAATGGTTTATTTTGATTGTATGTCTCACATAAATACAACAGACAACAAAGGATTTATGATATATTTTGTTATGTGGCTGATAAAGTATGAGTTCACATAACAGTTCACTAAACCCTACATGACTGCATAGTCATCCCTGTCAATCACGTTTACCAATATTTTGATCATAAAAAAGTAACATTTTCCATGAATACACTCTTTGAGACCTAAAAAATTTCTAAAATGAATTCACAAACTGAAGATCATGTTCTTTTATTCCACAGAAAAAAGACCAGATGGCTAACTTTCAAGGTCACAAGGAGAAAAGAGCCTGATGGATTTCCTGTAAGAAACCGCAGGCCCACAGAACGTGTACTGTGATTGAAAGATGATTAAAAGTAGTCCGCATCATCTTTTCAGACAGCCAAATTCATTCTTATTATGCACTGTCTCAAACGTTCATCTAAGAATGTGTTTAATGCTGTGACTGTAATTCAAGATACTCACTCTAATGCTCGTTATCGGTTCCGAAGAAGTTTTAAATATTAAGCTGTTATTAAAAAAATGTGCCAAGGAGAAATAAACCTTCATCTGTCATACTGTTAAGGGGTGTCACATAGACCAGTAAAGTTTTTGCCTCTCTTTCTCTCCAGTACCAAAGTATGAGAAGTACCAAAAGCAAAAAGTGTTTTGGACACTTAATGTAATTCTATTCTTTCACTGTACAGTGTCACGTAGAACATAAAATGTAGCGTTTGGGATAATTAGGTGTCACAGAAAAATAGTAACTTGATATTATTTAGTCAAAACCTAATTAAAATAAAATACCAGAATTTTTCATTCTAAAACCTAGTTTTTACAATTTTGTCATTCAGAAAGAAATTATGATCACATAATGAAAATATCATGCCATTTAAAATAGAAACATGTCATGAAAATACCAAAATTCTCCACCAGAAGTATTCTCTGAATAGCATGGCCATTTCCCACAGGGTCAGCCTGGCCTGCAGGTTCTGATGAACTGCACTGTTAGCCAGTACTGGCATTCTCGTAGGAGATGGCCGTTCTTATGATTCACCAGGGGAAGTGCAACTCTTCAATCTCCTGTCTGAATGTAACAGAAATAGCCTTTCTGGCACAGGAATCTGGGTTAAAGTCTCAACCTTGCTTTACATCTACACTGCAAATTGTATTGCCATGTGAAGTCACCGGAGCCATCTCTAAATGAATGGCACTGGAAGGCTGTTTGTGAGCTTCTTAAGTGCTTTGCATTTCTATTCATACAACACCATATAGATGAATGTGTGCAATTTCCACTTTGAACTTGGCAACTTTCAGGATTAATTTCACTATTTATTCTTCATTTGCTTCGCATGAATGAATAAGATTACAGAGGTCAAATCCTCAGCTGATATAAATCAATGTACTCTTGTTGTCTGACTTTAGGCGTCTGTTCTTTGCCTAGTTATACCAAGATGTTTTGCTTTTTCCAAACAAAACAACATAATCGACAACAATATTGTCATGGCTGCAGACAGTCTTGGATCTTGATTGGATGAGGCAGCATGTACTTCATGAAGCCAGCTGGCATTAGCGAGAACACTTTCTGGTCAATGCCCTCTAAAAATAAAAAAGTATCAATCTCACCAACAGCAGACCCATATTGCAAAGTCCAGAACTAAATGTTGCTCTCCCATTTGGCTGCTTTTATTGCTGCCACTATGCCATCTGGCCAACAAAATTATTTAGCACTGTATCAGCTTTATGTCTGTTACTTTCAAAGCACAAATATTTACATTTGGGTTTGACCAAAAAAATCTCCTAGATAAATGGTAGAAAAAGATGCTTCTCTTTCCAGTTTGGGACAAACAAAGCAGAAAGTCTGGGCAGATATAAGGAAAAGGAACTTTGAGCAGAACTTCCTTCCAAAAAAATTAATTCAAGACCGTTGAAGTGAAAAAGGAATTCAATACTTGTACTATAAGGCAGATTTGAATAAATTGATTCTAATTGATTTTACGCTGATATCTTCATCTTCAGTGACACTGCTTTCTCAGATTGTTCTGTGTAATTATAGGTTATTGGATCAAAATAGATGTAAAGTTGCAGTATGTGTATAATTGAATATATAGCTCATTCAGAACTATGAATGGAACAAAGTTTAGAGCTATTTAGATCAATTGACTAATCTATTTTTTTAATTTCATGCCTTCAAAGATGAAGTTGTACCTTTTTTAAGCATTATGTATAAGGTAACAGAAAATGCACAATTCTCTAATTGTAAAATAATTAAGTGGTGTTCATGTAATTACATTTATCACAGCACTCCAGATAGAAGGAAGGAAGTTGAAAGGAAAGGAAAAGGATGTTGGAAAGTCTATATTTAATTTCTGGCTCAGCACAAATGTAATATTTTGCTTTGGCAATGTCTTTCACATGTCTGCAGATTCAAAACAAGGATTACCCTTTACCTTCCTATAATGGTTACCCTGATCTTGTACATTTATGGTACAGACTGGGAGTACAGATAGGAAAAACTGCACAAGCTAACATAACATTATTTCAAATAACTGAGGTTATAATTGGGGGCCACCGCAACCCTAAGAATCTAGAACACAGAGGATACTGCTGATTTCCATACTTATCATTTGCTATGTATCTTCTTGGAAGTGGGAACAAAAACATATGTAAATTTCTGGCCAGCAACACTACTATAAATATGCAAACATATCACTGACATAATCTTTCCAATACTGCATATCATTATGAAAATTATCTTTCAATTGTTTCCAGAGTATTAGCCTTTGCAAATAAATATGGCACAAATAACTCAGGGTGAGGGGCACATCCCCAGGACATCACAAACATTGACTGTGTCCAACTTTCAAGAATATATTCTGCGACTACTCTGTCTCAGCAGAATTTGTAACGGATATGTGTGCTCTCAAAAACGCTCGACTTCACTGAACTATGAAAACAGCTAAAACTAGAGACTCTGTAGCTGCACAATTATGCTAATATTTCAAATTCTAATTTTAAGATCAAGCCTGAATTCACAGATATTCTTTGGCACTGTCCTTTCACTTCATCTAAATTTGGCCTGATAAGCATCTGACAACATGGCACAAGTAGATGTTTTACAACACATATACAAAAATACATTGTAAGCCACAGGGAAAGAAAACAACATTTAAAGCATTGAAAGACTGTCCTTTTTTTAAAATTTGTTAAAGCCCAAGAAAACTGTGTAAGAGATTTTCTTTATGTTCACTTACTTTTCTATCCTATTTTAATGCACACAAGGAAAAATTCCCTTTTTAGTATGCAAATATCTGAAATCTTTCCTATACAGATAAAAATGCTTATGGTTTTCCACTAAATATATATTTTCCTGAAACGTTTTATAGTATGTCTGTTTTTAAGAATGCATTTAAATACATTAAAGTTGAGCTGCAAATGGTTTCCCTTGCAAGTGGTTTGACATCAAGTGTCATTTCAGGACAAAGAGATTTCAAGGCAAACTTAATGCAGGTTTTTGTGGAAAAATAAGGAAGGGATTTTGAAATAATTTAAAACATGAATTTTATTTTAAAATAAAATATTTTTATTTACTCTTTCAGAATTTAGCTGGATTTCAAGCTGAATTTAGCAATACATGTTTTTGATACATGTTTATAAAAGATAAATGCTTTCCAAAACCATTCAACAGATTTTCATTTTGATACGAAAAAAAGCATTTTTTCAGATACATCTATTTTTTTTCTTTTCTGTATTTTTCTTCTCCCTACCCATCATAGAACGGTTTAGGTTGGAAGGAACCTTTAGAGGCCGTCTAGTCCAACCCCCCCGCAGTGAGCAGGGACATCTTCGACTAGATCAGGTTGTTCAGAGCCCTGATCTTGAATGTTTCTAGGGATGGGGCCTCCACAGCCTCTCTGGGCAACCTGTTCCAGTGTTTCACCACCCTCATTGTAAAAAATTTTTTCCTTATATCCAGTCTAAATCTACCCTCCTTTAGTTTAAAGCCATTACCCCTTGTCCTGTCACAACAGGCCTTGCTAAAGAGATTGTTCCCATCTTTCCTATAGTCCCCCTTTAAGTACTAAAAGATGGCAATAAGGTCTCCCCGATTAAAAGCGGTCTCTCCACTTTTCATAAGTGGAAGAACCCTGTAAATTTTATAAGGTGTCAGGACTATTATATTTCAGTGATCCCTGCATGCAACCCACATGCAACAGATCTAATGCACTGAGATTTCTGGATAGAAAAGCCCTCTCTACTGAATCCTACAGACACAATAAATCATACAACTTTATTTAAAATATACACATATAACCTTTACAAAATTTCCTAAATCTGCACACATACCCTGGGCACAAGTGTATTTGCACACAGAATCATTTGTGCGATCCCTTTTCTCACATTCCCTTTTCTTGTGCTTCCCATCTTTCTTTTATATGAAACCTGTGTATATCTGACATGCTGGTCTTTGGGTCAGCTGATAGGACAGTGCTAGAGGTTACAGAAGCCATAATCCAGCTGGTGACTCTCTCCCTATTGACAGATGGACAAGTATGTCAGAGAGAATCCAAGATTAGTTTGTAGCTTAGTATCAAGGACACAAATATGAGAAGGCTGAGTTCCTTTAGCTTTTATGTCCGTTTGCTGACTCAGGTCTGTGTTGTAAGTAATCACAGAATCACAGAATGGTTGAAGTCGGAAAAAACCTCTAGAGGTGATCTTGTCCAGTTCTCTTGCTCAAGCAGGGACACCTACAGCCAGTTTTCCAGGACCATGTCCAGACGGCTTTTGAATACTTCCAAGGCTGGAGACTCCACAGCCTCTCTGGGCAACCTGTGCCAGTGCTCAGTCACCATCACAGTAAGAGTGTTTCCCAATGTTCAGAGAAAACCTCATGTGTTTCAGTTTGTGCCCATTGCCTTTTGTCAAGTACCCTACTATTCTGGAATGCAATAGGAGGACTGGTGCCAGCGGGTCAAGGGAGGTGATCCTTTCCCTCTGCTCAGCACTGGTGAGGCCACACCTGGAATGCTGTGTCCAGTTCTGGGCCCTCCAGCACAAGTAATATAAAAGACAATAGCGTAAAAAGGGCAGGACAGCAGGAAAAGTGTAAATCAGCTGTCTGACTACCCGTATATATATATATATTTCTTGCCAAATAGTGCTTTGTTTCTAAAACAACTTATGGGCTGTGTGTATTCTGGACTGAAGAAAATCTCTTACAAGATTTATCAGAAAATACTAAGCAGTATTAAACACAAATATACTGACATAAAAAGTGCTTAACATGAACAAGCTCAGATATTCTCTAGGTTAATGCAATGATATGGCATGTTTTTACCTGAGGAGATCAGAGTAGTTCAGAAATACACATTATTTTAACTATATAGAATTATTTATAAGTAATTCGTTACAGATTACATCATCAAGGAATAAGCACAGGCTAAGAAAAGTAAAGTGATTTCCCCAACTATAGGGTTCACATTTTTCTGTCTGGAAAATCTGGGTACATTTGACTGTCGTGGTTCAGCCGGCAGCTCAGCCCCACACAGCCGCTCGCTCACTCCCCCACCGGTAGATGGGGAAGGGAACCAGAAGGGTAACGCTCGTGGGTTGGGATAAGAACAGTTTAATAATTAAAATTAAAAGAAACAACAGCAGAAATGCAATGGAAAGGAGAACAACGAGGGGCGCAAAGCCCCGGGGGAGGGGGGAAGGGAGGGGAGAGGGAACGAACCGCCAAAACAAACCGCACGCGCCGCAGCCGCCCGCCGACCCGGCGCCGCGCCGCTCCCGAGCCGCCACCTGCGCCCCCCCCCCCCCCCCCCCCCCCCCCCCCCCCCCCCCCCCCCCCCATATACTGGTCATGGCGTCACGTGGTATGGAATGAACCTGCCATTGGCCAGTCAGGGTCAGCCACCCCCGTCATGGCCCCGCCCCTCCCAGCCCCCCCCCCGCCACGCGGCAGAGCGCGGGAAGCTGGAAAGGTAGCCGACCCCCACAGTGAGGAGAATTAACCCCTTCTCCGCCAAAACCAGCACATTGACCTATTATATATAGGTGGTGTGCATGGGTCACTGAGGTATGATAAGTCTCATATTTAATGGACATATGGAACTTTTCCATGTGTGAAGAATGACCACCATATAATAATTCACACCAGCACAGAATAATTTAATTCACTATATATGTGATATGTAATGTTTAATGTTTTTCTATCCAGTAAGTCGTGATGTTAGGTAACTAGGTTAAAAACATTGCTGATCAAATAGACAAATTATTCTTTTTTCATGCTCCTTTCACACTTAAGATCAAATAAGAAGTCAATAGCAGTGGAGAGAACTTTTAGGAATGTTAAAGTCCTTGCTGTGATTGCATATTTATAAACACATAAATATGTGTTTATAAGGTCACATAATATCTGAATGTAATTCACATAATGAAAATTATAGTGGTCTCTCTTAAAATTACACTCCTCCAACTTTATCTTCTTTACCCTGCACATTTAACTAAAAAACAGATTCAGAGGGATAACCAGTCATGATACCCATTGGTAAGGGAATTACAATACCAAACGTGTACCAAAAGCTCAGGTTCAACTCAAGCTGCCAAGAATGTACTCCAGAATTACCAGCTGATTGCTAAGAACATGTCTCCCATGACATCTATGAATTTACGTCTGGGAAAAAAAACCAACAAAATGGGACTGCTGATTCCAAAGTTCATGACAGTATTGCAGGAAAATTATTTCTAATACAAAGCTTAGGGTTCACAATTCATAATGAAAAACCTGGAAATTAATCTGCATCCCCTGCAAACTACATAGAACATATATAATCCAAAATACAAAGATGAGTAACCACATTCTGCAATCAAACAGAAGAAGTGACATTCTGTACCGGCGGGTGCCTAAGGGAGGGTTCTCATGCCTATCCCAGTACCAGTCATTTCAATAGTTTAGATAAGATGTAACGAACAAACGGAAACAAACTCTGAAGAGTTATAATCTGAAGGAGCAGTAATGAAAAATCAAGTTTTAATGAAAACTAAGGAGTTTTTTGCCACTATTACTTCCTATGGATTTTAGAAAGAAATGTAGTGAGTTCCTAAGTCAGTCAACCAGTTAAAATTATTTATCTGAATCTGGATGGACGTAAGATTCCTCTGATGAGGTAGTTAGGATGGAATGTAACTTGTAAAATTAAAAATCTGCCTGAAGCCTCTAGGAATGTTCATGCAGAGCACTGAAGCAAAGACCCATGTGTTAATGGTTTTGGTTATACTTACTGCATTATTTGGCTTGCTAAGGGATCTTTAATACATATATCAAATTCAAGCTATTTATACAGTGTTGCTAATGACATGATAAATGGAGATATTTTAGTAAGCAAGTAGTTGATCCTGCATACAGCAGTTATGCAATGAATTTTGTAATACTTAAGATTTTTTTCATATACATATATTTCCAAGTCACCTTATCAGAATGGTGGAAGCATGCAGCTCAGAATGTTATTCTAAATATGAATTGGTAACTAAGACTAATGAACTCACTAGCTATTTTATTGGTTTATATTAGCCTCCATTTTGGATGCTCCAAAACTGGTATTTCACAATCAAACTCAGATTTTAGACTTCTCTCTACTCAAGAGGAACGACACTTGACAAGGAAGCAGCAGATTCAATCACTTTCAGACTTGAAAAAAGGGTCAGGAAGTACTGTGGTGACAGAAAAGTGGTATCATGGGCACATACGTTAACAACACAGATGGCCATGTTCGCTGTCAACATACTGAAAAATGCTACAATGACATCCAATCAGAGCAGAATGATTTGTAGGGGCTAAGCTCATGAAACACGTTATCATTTCAATGCTTTTCATAGTCCTGGAATATAGACTCATAAGTCACTTGTATACTTCCAGACATTTTGTCAACTGTTTGAAGTTGATGCCTGTTTACTCAGCAATAGGAGAATCATGGATAGTTTCCTCTTAAAGTTTATGTCCAACATTTTTACTGTCCAGTGTTTCAGCATAAAGACAACTCTTGGACAGAGCTCTTTTGCAGTAAGTAAGTACTTGCACTTCAAAGATATCAAGATATTTGTCAATACTTCACTTTTCTGAATGACAAGTTATAATTTTAAACTAGGCTATGACATTGAAATTTACAAGTAATTCAGAATATTAATGAGTACCAGTAATCTCTGTTTATTTGTAAGTAACCGTATCAAGTAAGCAAAAGCACAAGATGTATGAATATTCAGAGCAGCACAGGATGCTTTAATTCACTTTAATTCATATGCCATCACTAGTTAAGATAAATATAAAAAATTATCCCCTTGTGTTCCTAGATTAGGATTACTGACAGAAATGGGACACAGAGATAGTTTTGGAAAGGGACTCTGGAATTCAGCACAATTTAAATCAGAGGGTGACTTCACAGAAGTTATGATGGTGTTACAAAGATATGAGTGAGGTCGAAATCAGTATTCTAAATTACAAAGAATCTCTACTTCATTTCACCTCCCATATCTACCAAGAACAGTCTTCCTGATATGTTCTGTTCTGTGTGAACATGGCAATGCTAGACTGAAATGTAGTTACAATAATTCTTTTTTGTTTAAGCAGCTCTCAGGAGTACCACGGGAGTGTTAGGAGCTGTATAACTAGTTCTTCCCAAAGGTATCAGAGAACAGTCCAGAGTTCAGAAGAGATGAATCAGCTTCCGTACATATTGCCAGGGAAGGAGTAATGGCTAAAGGGGGCTGATTTCCTCTGTAGGCCATAAATGAGAAGCACATTGAAACCAATAGCAAATTAGACTCACACCTCACTAGAGATTAAATACGAGCACATTTCCAGTAGCTACAAAGACTTTGAACAACCACAGATGGCTATTAGAATTGACATGTCTTACTACAGGTCATTCTCAGCTTAATAACTAAGAATTAATAATTAAATAATCAATAATACAATCTTTACCATTTCAAAAAGAAATGTCTGTCTGCCAACATACCTGTGTTCAAACCTCTCTAGCTGTTTTTCAAGTAGAGGGATTTATTGGGGTTTGACATACATACCATTAGTTCTGCCTCTCAATATAACTATAAATGATGTTTAAAAAAAAGCAGAGGAAAACCCCAAATGAGCAACTGAATTTTAAATTCCTGACATACATTTGCAGTAGCAAGCTGGTATATTTCTTGCTCTTTCCAGATCGCCCTCTCTTCAAGCCATTGTAAATTGGAAGTAAACCCTTGGCAGCAATATGCCTTGAGTCTGCACTAACATGTTCTCCAACATTTGAGACAGAAATAGGAACACTTAAATTTGGAGTGAGCAAGCGCAGCAACAGGTGTCCCCTGGGGATGATGGGTCTCTAGTAAGTGAGCAAGTGAGTGCCTCCTACGGGTTTAAGGGGCATGGTTAATTATTAACCTGAGCTACTGCAATTCTCTACTATTTAGAATGCATGTTTTAAAATTCACAAGGTCAGAAAACATCTGTATGTACGTGGGTGTCTGAGTGGGTTCCCAAGGGGAGGGGAAGACAAACGGTCCTGAGAAATACATGCATTTACTGAAGTACTCAGTGCTGGTCCTTAAGAAAAACTACTTTACCTTCAAAGATAAGTAGCACCAGAGGAGATGCATTTAAAAATATTTAACGGAAAGAGTAGTCAATCATTTTTCTCCAGAATTGTTTTTTTTTGTTAATTTCGAGAAGTAAGAACAGCACTAAGTTATTTGTTTCTGTCTGCTGCAATTTTACAGCTTTTTTCCCCTGTAGGTTTTTCATACTCACTTCTATTTCCTTCTTCATGCACACTCTATGTAACATTGATTTCTTGTACTATTCTGTGGAGAAATTAGCATACATATTCCTTCCCAGACCTGCAATAGGACAATTTTGGGTAAAGCAGCATCAAAAATATAACTGAAAGAGTAGCAAGCAGGGCTACACACAAGATGCAATGAGAGGAGCAAGAGAGATCCTGGCATCCTTACAGCTATTGGTCTTTAACCAGCCCCGAAGGCCCACAAAAGACCTGAAAATCTTTTATAAAGTTGAATTATGGAATTAATTAATTTTTTTATGGTCTTCATTAGAAACATTAAAAGGACAAATTACTAATCTAGAAGTTACAAAAAATATTTTGCAAATTGTTACAAGTGTCTGACACTGAAGTACTGCTTCTGGTCTTACTGTCTTATTTCAATGCAATAATGCTAGATCTCAGGAACATGTATATTGACCTAATCCTAACTATAGCAGATATTTGCATTGATCTCCATACCTTGTTTTCCTTTCAGAATACGTTTTCCATGGAAAACTCTGCCATGTTTTGCTTCAGATCAATCAAAGCCAGCAAACTGGCTTGGATGTTTCTTATTTTATTTATAATATTCAAATGAAAAAATCTATTTCAATAGTAGCAATAAAAATTAATCTTTTGTTTCCCTTTAAAAAATGTAAATATTAGCACACTTCTGCAAACTATTTTAAACTTGACAAATGACATTTCTAACAGAAAAGCATTCCATGGGGAAAATTCTGGAAACACTCCACTTGATGTCATTTCTTTTTCATGCTACAGGTATGCTACCTAGCCACTAAAAGTCATTTTACTTTATTTATTATTACAAAAGAGTCTATCAGAGCTACCCATACACCTTGCACTTCCACACAGTCTTTCAGGAAAACACAAATATGGGTGGGTGAGAACAGGGACACTGGCCATAGCCATCTTTAGATAAAGACCTCCATTACTTGTTCATTCAAAGACCACAGAAGCTGAGGATCCTTAACAGGATTAATCATGTGATTCATATTGACAGCATGTGCTGTCATAGAAACAATTTTAACTGTAAAGCAAATTAATTTGTATTTTAAATGCATGTCAGATAGAGTATTTGTCTGAGTTGAACACTGTAGGTGAGCAGAAAAGCGAACCTGTTTGGGATGGTAAGGATGAACTGAGGATTCTTCAGGCAAACAGAAGCTGTAATACATTCTCCTGTACATGGTACTGAACCCAGAAACTGAGTCTAAGCCTTAGAATTTGTTAAGGGCTACTGAATTGTATTGGCAAATTTCTGACATAGGCAGTTGTGGTCATCTGAACTCTGGTGAAGCAAGCCAGATAGGTAGGAGACATGTACCAGCTAGCTGATAACCCAGATGTGCATTACATGATCAATGCTGTCATTCTTTGATATGAAATGGTTGGACAATATTGTATATCAAGCTTTACAAAGAAAAAGATGGTGCAAAACCATAATGGTTAAGTCCTCTGCACAAAATAAAGCACAGGCCTGGACTTTTGTGATTAATTTTTTTATTCCAAATGTCATGTGGAGGTTTAGCAAAAAAAAAAAAAACCATAATAAAGAACAGATAAATTGACTGTTTCAAATGGAATTATAAAACCATGCTATGGACAAAATCTAGTATCAGCATCATGCTGTCCTGGCAAAATATCATATAAGTAAAATTTAGTCTTGAATGCCTTGAGCTCCCTTATTCTTTTGGTTGAAGTAATTTAACAATGAGAAGAATGGAATGCACCCTGGGAAAACGGTTTATCAAAAGTAGGCAGTCTGACCAGTATGTAAAACTAAAAGAGCAATTGACGAAATATCAATACCATCACAAAGAGAATAAACAGTATAAAATTGTACCAACAGGTGACAAGCTGGAACTGCTTTGTGATAAACTTCAAATGAACTGATGAGATATTGACCTATTTGAAATGCAGGATGAAATAAAATATTTAAATATCAAGGCCTATAGGCAGACTGTCTATATTTCAGGAGGAATCAAGAACCTCTTCCACTTGAAAAATATTTCTTCTAGTAGAGCTCTTCCTGGTCCAGAAGAGAATCCAAGGAACCACATTCCCTGTTCCGAGTGTTTCAACACTCATGCAATTAGGTACTATCATGAGTCTTAATGGCTGCAAGCAGGATCAGTTCATGGAAAAAACATCAGAAAGTGGTCTTTGAGACAACTTTCATAGGTCATTATGCCCATAAAGACTATGTTTTTTCTTTATTTAAACCTTGATCATTATGTCAAAACCAGAAGAAACAACAAGAAAAGAGTACGTGATCTTATTCTCCTGTGGGGATAAAACATCCAGACTGATTTCATGCCTCCCTAGAATAAAGGATTTGAAATCCAGGGTTACTCCTGAAAAACAAGCAAGCAAGCAAGCAAACTCCTTAATTTGCATGACTGAGATCATCATTTGTGGTTGGATACACTGCTTGCTACAGAAATTTCTAGGGTGCTGTTGATTCCTCAGGGGCAGGGGAAGACTGTCAGTATTATCTCACTCCATCATCTAGAACTGACATCAGTTCTAGAAACTGTAGGTTGCATTTCAGTAGGGAATGCAATTTTTCACTGCGCTACACTAGCGCACAATAATAGTTTCGGTTTTATTTTTGGTTGGTATTAGTTTAGTTACCATTGGTTATGGGCCTCAAGTTCTACGTCAATGATCTAAATACTAATGAGGAAGCTTGGTCTTCCCATGCTTAAGCATCGGAATAAAAGTACAAAGAGGATAAATATGGTAAATATGCTCTGTAGGATCAATAGGGATAAAGTGACATGTTGAATGCACACTACTGTAATTCTGGCTAGTCAGCTATTGTGATTTATCCTTATGCTGACTCAGTGCTTCAGAGTGAAATAATGCAATCCCTCCCACTCCTCTAG
Source organism: Phalacrocorax carbo (assembly GCF_963921805.1). Taxonomy (NCBI): domain Eukaryota; kingdom Metazoa; phylum Chordata; class Aves; order Suliformes; family Phalacrocoracidae; genus Phalacrocorax; species Phalacrocorax carbo. The sequence continues at coordinate 22,937,070 of NC_087516.1, read as the reverse complement.
TGCTTGCCAAATCCTATTTAAAAATGTATAGTAATTAAGGTTAAATAACACCATGCTGCCCAACTCTGCCCAGAGGTACTCCAGAATGTCTCTGAAGTCAACTAGAAAGGCAACCTCTCAGTCCGGTGCCAGAAAAGATGCTTAGTATCTGGGAGGAGCAAGAGCTGGGCTGATCCCTACGGGAACATGAGCCAGGAACCCAGGGTGGTTACGACACAGGCCACCCAGTGACTGCACCAAGAGGGAGCAGCTCCACTGCACCTCAGCCAGGCAAGCAGCACGGGGCGGTGACACTAACAGGTCCTGTCAACAGCCTAGTGAGCATCAGGCTAAAGCAAGGTAATAAGCCAGGTTCAAGGTCAACCCAGGAAATCCAAACAACAATTCAGGAACAGCCATGTTGGAGCTGAAACTGAGCTCCTGGGCCCATGTTTTGTTTCAGATCAATTAAAGCATGCTGTTCTAGTGCCTAGGATTTAGTGTTAGGGATGACTTTGCCCCTCTCATTGCATAAAACCTGTTTTTTCACAGATCTGGTGTGAAATAACAATCCCCTCTGCAAATTTTGAAACAGGTGTCCTTTAAACTTTCATGTCCTCAGGAAAAACAACTTTCAAGCTATGTAGTAGATGCATCGTTCACAAATATAAAGGCTTTAGCCTAGTTTTATCATTTGTTCAATGATAAATAAAAAAACCCCCACTGTTATGTCTGCCACAATATTTCACCTGAAATAGCCAGCAATAAAAGAATGACTGCACAGGCAAAGCACAACAGGTCTTCTCCTGCCTTGAAGTATAATGAAAGGTAGTGGACTAGACACTTCAGCTTTACTCTGACTGGCATGGGCAGCAAGGGGTAACAGAGAAAGGGTGATGGCATGTGCACCCTCAAAAAGTAGCATGGAGACTCACAAGCATTACGCACAGCCCCAGTAAACACCACTGCTTAAAAAAATCACCATCTACCATGAGTTGAATGTTTACTTATAATATGTTCTGCACAGACATACTTAAGGGAGGGCAAGGTTTCTGGGTGCTTTATTTTTCTTAACTACTTACGGAACAATTTCAGTTACAACCTCCTCAGTATCTTGGCACCTGTATATGCAACTGCCTAGCAGTGTGTCTGAAAACATTTGGCTTTACCCTGTGACTCATCGTGCACTTTAGGTGCCTGTTTATTAATTAAAAATCACACATCCTGCTGCGTGTTATCATTTTCAAGGAAGCAACAGAACCATTAGCGTTCAGTGTTTCTTGTTTTGTATCTCACATCCAAGTCAGAATTAACCAACACACCTGAGATTTAATTATGCTAAGCACCAACCTATTTTACCCTTTCATGCAGTTTGGCCTTCCCCTGCAGTTCTGGGTGCTCAGGGACAGGTCTGAAAGAATTTCTACAGATACGCCAGCAATATTGCCTATATGTTCATATTCACATTTTTAAGTTCAAATAGAAAATTATCTGTTTTATTCTGGATCTTCTTCTGTGACTAAAGTAAATATAGGAGAAAAAAATTGTAAGATTAATGCGTAAAAAAGATATTCATTCCAGATACATTTCAAATTGACACACGCACACACTCACTTTCCACTATAATTGTGGGGTGTAAATAACATTAAAACAAGATCAAAGCCTGATATCAAAAGCAATTAATATTTCCTTTTTGTAAAGGCTTTTTTAAAAAGATAACTAAACTTTGTGGATACAACGCTAACTATACCCAGTCAGTTAGAACAGTTTCTCTATTTACTTTAATGGAAACAGAGATTATGAAAGCCCCATCAGATATACTTGTCATGAATTTGCCTGATTTATAGACATAGATAATTGCTGAAACTATAGAAATACTCTTTTTAAAGAGATATCTTCTTACCGAGTAGTATTTCAAACTAAAATGAATGCTTGATGACAACCGTTCTGAAATGAAGTTGTTCAGTTGTTCTCATTTTGCTCATTCTCTCCTACTCCCATGTTAGTTACAGTCTTGCTGATCTCACACCATTTGATATTTTCCCTCTGCACTTTAAGACAGCCTTAACTCCTAACAGCTCCCACTAAAACAGTCAGTAAAAGCAGTCCAAAATGGTAATGAGAAAAAAGAATAAAACAGGAGTTATGATGAGGGAGTTTAGTGATATTTCAAAATCATCAGTATTATATCTCTTGGGAATCTACCTGTATCTTGATGATTCATAAAATACCAGTAAACACAACAATCAGTGACACATATATGCTATTTGGTATATCTCTCTGCATGGAACTACTGTTACAGTAATATCAATGGGAGGGACATGATTGAGAATAATCATTAGAAATATAAAATTCTAACTTGATTTTTTAAAAATAACAATAGTTAGCATGAAGAAATAACAGAATCCGTTTTGTAAAACAGGAACTACAGGGGAAGAATAAATATATTGAAAAATCCGGGCACATATGTTAAAGGCTATGTCTACACTGAGGTAAAATTACCTGTCATTGCTTTCAGATGCCGAATACCTGATTCATGTCTCTAACATTAATAATGCTGACATATTTTACTGATGACAATGGCTGCCTAACAGATCACAACTCAGTGTAGACTGAATCTCATAATATCTTCATACTTTTAAATGACTCAGAAGTTTCTTGCTTCTGACCTATTAAGAGCAAATAATAAAGTACTTTTCCATTGCTTTAAGTAGAAAAAGAGTAGAATTAGGCTCTAAAGGACTCCTATCTTTGCAGCTCACTTTGACACATAACCAAGTTTACCCATATAATCCAAAGACTGTGAAGCTAAACCTCATCTTATTTAGAGGATTAAAAGCAATTAAAAGTGTATTACTATATAGTCCCATTTGGTTTCTTCATAAAGGTGCGTTAACTGTGAGTCACAACTGAACCAACCTCCTGGAAGGGTTTATTCCGCAGGTAATTAAGGCTATTGCAGAATTAAAGTTTTCATTCTTCAAGAGGAAGGTGCTAGCTGTGAAAATCAGAAGCATCCTACAGGTTAAGGTGAGAATGATTTAGTCAAATTCCTCTTTGCACTCACACAAGAAATGGGAATAAGAGACATTGTAAAAGGAATTAGTGCAAACAATGGTTTACACAGGTAAACAAATTGATTTGAAGAACCAAGGAGAAGACATTTCAAAAACCTTTAGAAAGCATTATCAATTACAATATATTTTGGTTTGTGTTTTATTTTTAAGATAGCTGGACTCAGTCAAAAGCTTGCATTATCCTACAATACTGCTGCATAAGCACAGAAAGCAATCCAAATGCATTCTACCTAATCAGCATTTATTGAAAGGAATTGAATTAATTGAGGTCACGTGCCACTATTATGTGCTTTATCATAGACCACAGAGAGGTGTAAATTGCATTTTTTATACAAAAGGGCCTTCAGAATGTCATCACACTTTAAAAAGTCTACTACTTAAAGCAACTCTATATGAAAACATGTAATGTGAAAATTTGTATGGAATTGTTACTTGCATTTATAACACTTTCATCATGAAATATTAATTAAGTTAAAAGTTAATGGGCAATTTTCATTTATGGTTACTTTACCTTGATTAACATTTTCTCTGAGGCAATACACTGAAAATATTAAGTTTACTATATCCATTCTGAATATATAATTTAAGGTGGTAAAACCGATACACTTCTCCAGAGACATGTAGCATGATGTTGGTAATTAATTCAATGTTTTTTGATATAATTGTCCCATTCCAAATTGGAATTAAAAACTGATAATTCAGATTTTTCTTACAAAACAATAACCGAGGGAAAAAAGTAGAAACAGGTCAATCAAAACCTTTTGCTTAGATATTCAAAGTTCGTCATTGTAATGTACGCTGTACCACTATTTCTGGGTCTTTCCACAGAAAAACTATACGGATCCCCAAACACCTTGAGAGTTGCAAGTTATAAGGATATTTGGAGTCTTTACTGGATAAAATGTGTAGTTCTATTTTTGGTGACCACAACAGAACCAGGGTACCAGCACTGGTCACTGCTTAGTAAAATCATACACCAGTATTTGATTCTCTGTAAAACAGTAATAAACCACAGAAATTGAGGACATGAAAGATAACGTTTTGTATCTTCATATCTTTTTTGTATTTTGCATCTTTAGAAGAACTGGCTCCAAATGACAGAAATAATTCTTCTTCCAATAAATTTAAAAGGGATACAACTTTCAGCCTTGAAAAATAATCCTGTCTCTGGAAAATCCTTTACCTTATACTTATTTTAAATGAAAATAGTTACAATAATGAAAACATAAGGAAGATGGATGAGCTTAACAAGAATGTGGTACATCCTTTCACCCCATCTGCTTTATAAATTTTTCTGGTCATAGTAATAATAATGATATTTTATAAGCTTTACTTATTTGTTTTTAAGAACTGTAGCTAAAAAAATTTGCCAAATATTATTTGCTACAAGCAAAATCTTTGCTACTTTGAGCTTTTTTTACATTGCCTCCAATGGCATTTATCTGGCTGATCACTTTCTGTTCTTTTGGTAGGATACTATTTCCACACATTCTGCATCTGTGGTGCTCACAGAAAGTTTACTGCACTTCAAGTACACTCAGACGTGTGTCAAAATTGGAGCTGATTAAACAGAACAGTGACACTGGAGAACATATTCTCTCTCCTCTAGCACAGTTCTGAGGCTGACTAATCCTTTGGAATCTCTCCCTACATCTGGAGTAACTACTTTCTCATGTTTTATGTAAATTAATTCCATCTAAATATTCACCTTCTCAAGCATTGTTGAAAAACCTTGCATGCAGCTTTGCTGAAAAATGCAGTGAACTAATACTTAGGATAAAATATGATTTATTGGCAGTATCATCTGAAAAAACACACAATTTTGAGGAACGCCAAAGTAAAAAGGCAAACTACTTATTATCTGTGGAGACAACGTATTAATCATTGTTGTTGCAAAGAATAAAGCAGTTTTAATTACAAAGACAGGATAAATGTTAAATGAACACGTGATTTGGGGGTGGTTTTTTCCTAATTAATTCTCTATACTAGAAATTTACTGTTTCGTGTTCAGTTCTGGCTTACTGCATAAAAGCACTTTTGTATGAAGTGATTCACAGTGTCAGTGCCTTGAAAACCAAAATTCTGACTAAGAGATACAATACACTTTTCAGTGATAAATACTTAATTTGTATCCTTTTTGCCATATAATTTACATCACCTATAATTTCTGCAGCTCTGCCTCCTGTTATAATCAAGCATAAATGACTAGTGTATTTACAACCCACATCAAAACCAACTAAAATCATCACACAGGTTTTCACATCAAATTAGTTCCACCTTTGTGCTTCATAGGCATAACAGAATGAGACTAGTCGTATCTTGGTTATTCTGCAATGAACCTGGAACTTTGGACTGACTTCAAATCACTATATCTCACAAACTGATCCAGGCTGCTTATTCGCCAGCATCAGCTACTTCTGACAGCATCTAAAATCAATACAAAGCATTGAATGCCTTCATTTGAAGCACCATCCTGGATGCTTTATGATTGGATCCCAAATTCTACAGGGGTCCGAAGGTGCAGACATATCTAAGAACATACACTTTGCTGAGCTCCTGAGCTAAGCAGAAAAAAGTATAAAACCTGTCTGGCTGCTTAGACAGATTTGAAAAATTAGTCACGTGAGACCTTACCATAACATAGTATGGTATGAGCTACAAACATCTCTTTTCTCCCAGGGACTTCACTAAACTATTTGAGGGCAAAGAGATCCTTATACAAAATTTATCTTTAATTTCACTAGAAAGCACCAAAATGTCTATGGTAAATATATATACACACATATATATGTATCTCTGAAATAAAAGGTAAAATATCTGAATGTATTTTGACATCAGATAAACTTTTGTTGATGGCCTTAGTGAATTCTGAATGTACAGATGCTTAAAGAGAAGATGCTATTAATACCCTGGAAGGGCAGGCACTGTTCTGTGAAGTTCAATGGACTTGTTCACTTATCACCTACCTTATTAAGTTTTAATTTTATTTTTATATGTTGTACATAGCCAGTGATAAACTTGTTGCTGCTAAAGCATCTAAAAATCAATTCAAAAAAGCTTTTAAAACAGTGTGGAGAGACAGAGGTGGGTTATAAATGGAATTGCTGACTGACCTTCTCTCTAGGGTCTTGAGTGTCTCTTGGTCATGTTTCAACATAGCTCTGAAAAGAAAACTGAAAATCCTATTTCCACTCTTTTAAGAAGAACTGAAATAGAAAAAGAGCATTTGTGTTCTGAGCACATTCAAGAAGATTGCTCTTTATTTTTAATTATTTTCTATATGTTTTTCATTCTTTCTACAGCAGAATGACAAAGGAAAAAAACTTGTGTGTGCATGACTATATAGCGAAGGAGGGTTAACTGCTGGCAGAACTTTTTAATGTCTACACTTTTGAAAAAAAATCTAAGAATAATTCCTTATAAAATTGTCGGTAAAATCTCCACTGAATTTGCTGGGAGGCAATTTTTTTATACTATTTATTACTATACAGCTGAATTAAGAGAAGAATCATGCTGAGTCTGACATTTAGAAACTTCTTACAGAAACAAATGAAATAGCAAAATACAAGCAAAATTGTTAAAGCAGTGATACAGAATCTAATATGTCAGTAGGTAGCCAATGAACATGAACAATACTGATAAGCAAAACCGACAAACCCAAACTTGTCATAGAATACATAAATAATAGAATTTGAAAAATGAACTATTAGCAAAAAATATTAAAAATTTAGCTCATAGACTTGCTCTGAATACAAGAAATATAGCATTGATATTTTCAATCAATTTTCTCTCAAGGTTCAAGTGAACTCGATCTTATTAACTAAAGGCTGGAAATAAGTTCTGAATAAGTGGACTATATAAATATGTAACCAAATTATAGGTGCCATTAATATGAGCAATTATACAAGTAGTTATAATAACAACTACAGAAGTCCAACTGACAAATTACCTAGTCTTTCAGGTGATCAATAAACAGTATTGATAACAACTGAATTACTCCACTGGATGATATAACAATTAGTGAACATACTAATGGGTTGATAAAACTTCAATGCTTCCTGATCAGCATATCCATTTAATGCTATATTTACACACCTGTTTATATTACTTTTGTCAACTAATTGTACTGATTTCGTTTTCAGTGGAGAGGCAGCATATGAAACTGATGTAACTGAATGAAAAATTAAGCTTTCCATAGATTGCAAATTACTTCCTCAGGCTAATGCCTAAATAGAGTCTTAACAAGAGATCAGATAGTTTGGTTGCCTTCTGGTTTGTTTTTTGGTTTTGGTGGTTTTTTTCTTGGGTCACAGAGATGGATTTTATTTCCCCAATTCCTACAATTGTTAACCCACATTAATCATTCCCTAAACCTGTGTGGTATCTGAGTAGGAAAGGTCCAGTATTGTCTCTAAGGTGTACTGAAAAAGGAATTTGTTTGAAACAAAGGGAACCTGTTCCCTAAAGTGATATCTCTGGTCTTATAAACTAAACAAGAAACATAGAAGTTTTCAGGTGCTTCAGGATTATTTTATTACCCTATGTCTACTTATGTAAAGGATGCAGAATAAGGAAAAACACATAATATCCTTCCTCAGTAGAAACACAAAAGTAAACACTATCCCTTTTTTTTTTCACTGTAATACATGGAAATAGTAGAAATTTTGTTATTTCTTACTCTAGTTAGAGTTCTCCAATAAGTTTGCGCTATAAAGAATATAAATTCATTATTTTTATTATTATTTCCTTAATTGTTGATTGAGTAATAGCATTCAGAGCTACCCTATAATGGCACAAAGACAAATAAGACACTTATAAGTAAACCAAAATTTTAGTTACTCCTGAGGTAAAGTTTCCATAAATCAGTTAACACAAGGTACTGGTTGACAATTTCCCCTGTAGCAGTCTTCTAGATATGTTTTTCTATTGCATGAATTAACTTACTGTTAAATATGGAAATATATTTCTCTTTGACAGACCTCTGTAGGAGGAGAAGGCCATTTGTTCTGATTCTTGCCTTTGAAAGGTCCATGCTTATCTCAAGGGAATATATACTGACAACTGAAAAAGCTTGAAATTGCATCAAGGAAGGCAATTTTTAAACTAATAGGTCACTCTGAAAGTGACCATAATTGAAAGAATCTTGAGACTCTAATGTGTTTAAACCAGAAGACTGATAATGATTTATGAAGGTGAGGATGCCTCCCATTCTCAGTACTACACTGATAAAGAAACTGCCTAAAGATCATTGCAGAATTTGAGACTGATACAATTTTGTCCATTATTCAGAGCAGGATTCAAACTCTTTAGAAGGGTTGGCACTACTGCAGAGACACAGGCAGTCAGCAGCAGTTGAGACTTACGTAATGACGTTCTTTAAGATCTGCAGTTCCTGAAGGTACTTGATTTGGACACAGTTTGTTTTTTCTTGTGTTTACACACTTCTGTGTAAAAGAAGGTGAATTTTGTATCTGTGGAGTCAAGGCAGGTATATAAAAGCTAAATTTCCTTCTACTGATTTGGTGGATTAATTTGGATTAATTTTGCTTAATTTGGGTACTTGCATAGGAAATTTTATTAACTTACATTTTTAAAGCTGGAAAGTTGGAACTTGATACTGTGGTTTGCAAGTACCACACCATAGAGTCATGAGAGACACGAACATATTTGAAGAGATTACTCATAGTATCTTTGACGATAACTGATATCAGCTGACGGTCTTCAGAAACACGAAACTTTAAAAATATATGGATAATGGATTCTATCTCAAGTCGAATGTCTGGAGAACATTTTTTTATTTTCTTAGAATCCTAAACTTTGACCAAAATGGTTATTCAGATTGAAAAAAAAAAAATCTGTATTTATTTTAAGCCTTTCTAAATGATCTTTTCAAATAACGACTTTTTGACCAAACACGCAACTGAAAATGAACAAAAGAAAATCCAAGCAGGGAAAAAAAGGACTAAAATAGCATCCAATAAGAAAGAAGAAAACAAATAAGACTACTCTGAATATTAATATAATTATTATAATTTCATTTACAGTGTACTGATATAGAAATAGGAGCTCCAAAAGAATCAAGGAGAGGAGGCATCCAAAAGGAGTTGGTGTTGGTAATTAGACGTTATCTCAACCAAAACTGCCTTTGCTTTCATCTTTAAGCTCACATTAGCACACAGTGTTGCCTAAATAGTGACTGTTGACTACAAATCTTGGAAGCCTGTGGAACGTATTTATCAGCTCAATCAGGCTACAGTTTGGCTTCATGAAGGAAACAGAAGCCAGTTATCAACATCACAAACCTAGTACACTCCCATGATAAATGGGATGCCAAACTTTACCCAGATATGAACACAAGAAACTGTGTTTTATGGAGTTCTACAAACACATAGCTGAGCACAAGGATACCTTACTATAATATGCATCAAAGATAATTGAAGTAAAATGAGCAGTGCAAAGAATTCTATATATGAGAAAACAGAAGACCTCTTACTTGTGAAATAGAAGTCATATGATTAAAAAAAAATAAGGTCAGCTGTAACCTCAATGGCAATAACTCACCAAATGATTCTTAAGGCTTTTTGGAACAGTGTTTAAACAGACTTTTCCCTTTAGCATGCATTGTTTTCTTCTCTCATAATAAACAGTCCCAGCACACATGCACACAGAATGATAAATGTTTCTAAGAAAATTATTCCTGTACAAGGGTCAATTTTTATCATAGTTATCAACTCCAAAATTGACTCTAGCCTCAAAGTGAAAAAAAAATCTCAGAATGGAAGATCAGGAAATGCATTTTTAATTCAGTTCATCATTCTGAAGGTACAGTTGAATCAGTTGTGCTAAATCCAAGTCTGTTTCATCTGAGCTACTACTCCCTAAATCATTTCAGGAGGAATTGCTGACAATGGTGTAATTATTGTCAGGTGTTCCTGCTATAAACAACAGGAGCAAAGTAGCAATCGCCTATCTCTACAATGGATAATGACTTGCAAACTGACAAAGAGCAGCTTTGGACCTTTAATGTTCATAGGCTATGCCATATTGATTTTTTATTGTTTTCCCTTAAATGAATGGCTAAATGCTATAGTCTTAGTTAATGCTAATTGAATAAAAGCTCTTTCTTGCAGTATTTCTGCAGGCTATGAGCAGACGGACATTTTCCTTAAAGAGACACAAGAGAGAGTATCTGTAAAACTTCAAATCAAGTAAAAGAAAATAGAATCCTTAGGTGTCTCCTGAATTCATTGAGTCTCATTTCCTTAAACTTTATGAAATAAAATAATCATGTTCCATTTCCAGACCAGGCAAAATTCACATTATTTTAAAATCGGGAATAAAAAGTATACTGCTGGGTCATTCAAAAAAGTCTTTTTATTGTAAATACGTGCCTCAGAGTCAGACAACTTGCTTCATATAGAAGCTGATAATACATAAACTGTTACTGATTGTTCCGTAAACACCAGGGAAAATAAGAAAAGAGAAAAGATTAACAAAAAAGCTATTTGTCTGAAAGACCCAAATGTTTGCAACCTAAATACGAAGAAAACTTAGAAAACAGAAAGGTTTATAAATCCTCAAATAAATTAGGTTATTTCCTCTACGAACACTCAGGAAAACAATAGTTTTAAGATTGTATTTGATGACTTTGGTAAATGGGATTGACTGTTGGGCTTCAAAAAAGGAAACTGTATTTGATGACACAAGAAGTTTTTTTCCAGTCCCATTTCTTATGAATGTGAACTGATTTGCCTTTTACAACTAGGAATTGTCATAACAAATCCCCCTACTCTTAAGTAAGCAGAGAAACTCTGTTTGAAAGCTCTGGTTTCCTTTTATGCTTTGCACCCTCTACAGACATCCTCAAGGACATTCTTCTGTGTCAGGAAGGAAGCTAAAAGATACCATCACTCCAGAGATTCTTGTCATTCCAGATCAGGGACTGGAATGAAACGGTACCAGCATTTTTTCTGGTATCATCAGTTTCTGTAGAGTTTATTATTAATTTTTAATTAGGTTTTGAGAACTGAGAAATTTCTTATGCTGAATTTCTTATGGCTTTTTTTATGTAGACAGACTGAAACTATGACTATAAAAATTATGAGAATTGTACTTCTGCTTTTATGTTGGGTGAATCCCAATACTTGACAATTTAATGATCAGTTTTTCATATAGTAAGACTTGAATTTCATGAGCACTATTGCATGCTTGGTGGCAAGCCATATATTTGTAAAACTGTCTGAGCTAATTAGTACAATGTATCCCCTTATGTGCACAAATGTCTGATAACAGGGTGGTAATGGCCTGCACAAAAGTAGCCTCCCAAAATGTGCATGGATCTCTGATATAACGTAATAAAAATCTGAGTGACTGAATTAAAATAATTTAACTCTTGATTGTTTTGGTGCTTAAATTATTTCCAGAGTTTGTGATAAATTCTGAGCTTTAACACAGAATAATAACATTTTAATTGTTCAAGTATTCCTCTGCCCAGACAACACAGAGTACACACATACCTCATTAGGTCAGTGACAATCGCAAAAAAAGCCTATTGCAGAAACATTTTTCCCTTATAATTCTTGCTTCCTAGATTGACACTTCCCCCTACCAGACGAAAAGAGAAGCTGAAGACAAAGGATTCCTCTGTTAAACAACACAAAAGCTAGAATGTGATTCACCATTAATCTGAGTGTGGTACTAGAGTAAGGGCAATAAACAGAAGTTTTTACTGAGACCAAGGCCGCAGTGGGGGGAAGGCAAGGGGGATAATTAAGTTAATCATCTGATGCTGAGAAACTGAGGGCCCGACTCTCTTCCAATTAAATCAATAGAATATAAATCAGGAGATAATTTGGCCTGGAAATGTCAAAACAGAATATCAATAAGATCTGAGTACCTAGTTCTTTTAAAAATCCCAGACTTCTTGGAGACAAAGCATTAAGAAGTTAGCATACCTGTTCATGGGTAAATCCCATCTTCTATAGTTGAAAGGCAGATGTGGAACAGCATGATAACATTACAGCATGATGAGAATAGAGTATTTCCGAAGCCCTTAGATTAAACACTTTGAAGCAAAGAAGAGTTCTAACTAAATATGACCCACAAATTAGATTTTAAAGGATACAAGAGTAGATCCTCACCTACACTTAATTAGTTAATTTTCAATGACTTCAAATAATCTATGATGATTTATATCAGATTAAAATCTTACCCATAAACTTCGTCTTTTCAGGAAGTTTGTGTCTGTGTTGTAGTGAACACTAACTGCCAATCACCTAACTGCCTTAGGCGGAATATCGAGTGTATTGCACAGTAAATCATAGCGTGACTGGCAGGGGCTCTGTTACATCCTCCTGCCCCAAACTGGGACAACTTAAAAAGGAGGTAGTTCAAGGCTTTGCCCAGTCAAGTTTCCAGGAAGGGAGGTTCTACTGCCCCTCTGGGCAACCTCTTGTACTGTTTGACCACCTTCGCAGTAAAATTTTTCTTCCTAATAGCTAATTAGAATTGTTCTTGTTGCAGCTTGTGAGCCTTGTCCCTTTTCTTGTTACTGTCAACCTTTGAGAAAAGCCCAGATCAACCACCCATTATACAGTTGACAATAGCATCCAAGAACCCCATCTAGTCAGAAAACTCCATTCTTTCAACCTCTCCTTGGGTGTCACATGTTCTTAGCATTTTGGTGGCCCTCGTCTGGATTCACTCCAGTGTTAAATAGGATGCCTGACAAAAGCCCAGACTTTGCTGCAAGGTATCAGATAGGCTGGTCCTTTGCTTCTCCAGCAGTTGGGTGATTTGAATGACTTCCTTCTTTGGTTTTGGCTCCAACTAGGAGAATCTCAAACTGATCATGCTACTATAGACAGATTCAAAATACAGTTCCAGCTTTCTTAAATATGTACATACATTTTGTATTTTAATATTTAATATTTACTTATGAACTATATATGTATCTAGATATATTATATAATATATATCATCAATAAATATCATTATATTTAACATTTAACTATTGGTAATTATTGTTTCTCAATGATGGCACTGTAATGGGCTGCAAATTAATTTTTTTTTTTTTTGTGCAAAACAGAAAATGTCATTTTGCACTATAAGTGACCAACATTTCAAAGAATTATGGGCATTTTACTCCTTTGAACTTCAAATTTATATTTCTTAATTCAGTATGTTGGAGGCAGAAATACAACAGATGCAATTTTAAAAAGAGTTAAAGTGCTTAAGCTTTTCAGTCAGACCTTTGGAATGCATTAAAATTAACTGAGCCTCACATGCATGGACTAAGGAGATCCCTTTTTGTGATGAAACTTTCAGTTCTTGTAATGTTATTATTCTGTACTCTTTTATAAGTTGTTTTAATGACTCTGGAAAACATAAGCAAAATCAAAATATATATGTGCACGCACAGGGATCTTGAGTATCTTTACCTTACAATCACACATACAATGCATACAGATCCGTACAATATACATATATTGGTCTTTGATGTCCTCCACAGAGCTTTACTCTTACAATGATAACTCTTAACATGCATGAGGCTAACAGAAAATCCTACAAAGACTTGTGAACATGAAAAGATTTCCTTACTTAAGCACGGCATTCAGTTCTAAGGGATTAGTAGCAAAGCTTATATATATCTGTGAAGGATCATAGCCTCATTCTATCATATAATTTTGGATTTAATTACACATTAACAAATAGTAATAAATTGCAGATTATGATTTAGGAGAACTTTATGATGAATACAAATTGTATTATGATGGGGAAAAACAATAAGAAACTAACTAATGGACACAACTACAATCTAGAGGAAAACACAAATGACTAGCATAGTTTATTATTTTAATCAATTAACTATTAATTTGTGCTTAACATTATGACGCATGGAAATAAAATTAAGCGATACTGGGCGAAATTGTATGATCCATTAAATGTAGTCAAAAGCAGCTGGTAGTAATCAAAGCACAGATACAGGAAGGTCATTATAAAAAATGAGAATATTTCTCAATATATAAAATAACAGCATCTTGAATCAATGATATAGTAGACAGATTTTTAGCAAAAATGCTGATCTGAGTTGTGGTCAGCACTTGCCTGTACAATTTACATTGCCATTGTTGACACCTGCAGATGCCCTCAAACTCGATTCCCCTCTTTACAAAAGACGGCAGAGCTGCTGGCAAAGCATTCTTTTGCAAGGGACCTTTCCCCTGGAATGCATTTCCTTGCCAAGGTCTAAAATAGCCATAAACTGTTGACATTCTGGGTATGCTACAAAGTCCATCTGTGTGAGCTGACTGAGGCAGTAACGGGTGGGATATCTCGTGGGAAGGTGTGATGGAGGTGCACGGGTCTTATGACTAGAAATTAAATGGGGTGTTAGAGAGTGGGAGGACAGAAGAGTGCTGCTTTTTTTGGAAGTTTTATTTATTGCAGTCTCTACATTATGTTTTAAAATACATGCCAAGGTTGCTCAAAGTCTTAGGTGTCCTCTGGAGTGCTTATTTTGGATGAAAATCTAAGTGAATGATAATTCTATTCCTAGTGTTAATGATTCATTTTGTTTTCCAAATTTCTCAGAGATTCTTCATAAATTAAAATCTGAGCAGCAGACTGTTATTTTTCAGAATCCTTCCGCAATGAAACTGGTATGACTTTTTAAAGAGTACGATACTATGCAGAGTGAGTAAGAACACAAGAATCAACCCAAATGATTTTGACAGTTAGAACATGATGTTTTACAGCAAGTTTTTTTTGTTAAAACGCCCATGTTAAGCAAGATGCACTACAGTGGTAGCACTGGTTACTTGTCAAGGGAAGAAAAAAAAAAAGACAAGTAATGACTCTGGTTAAAAATACAAATAAACAAATAGAGAAATAAACAGAACACCACTGAAGGATTAGATGAAAACATCTGTAAGGATATTTTGATAACCGTATCCTCTTTCTATTGAAAGGAAAATACAAAAAAAAAGTGAGTAATTGTTGATTTCAATGTCAACAATATTGAAATATTCCTGTATTTAATAGTAAGAATAAAATCCCTAAACACATGTCCTTTCAATCACTGATCTTCATTTTAAGAAGGCTATATATACATATATTTTCTAATCTAATCTTTGTTTACGACAGTAGCCACAGTCCTGCAGCTCAGCTCTATTCAGCACAGCTCAGATAGTGAAAAAGAGCTGCAGATAACCAATACTTGAAAAATATTGGTTGCTTACTGCATCTTTATAAAAATAACCTTGTATTTATAAGAATAGATCATATATTCGTAACTATTTGAGAGATTCTATGCAACATCTTTCTCTTTCAACCGAAATGATCCCCTGAAATTCAAATTTTAGCACCTATGCATACTAGTGGTAAAAGATTACTCACTATTTATGTGTTCTTTTCTCCACTTAATACATGATTAACCATTGTTTTCACTGGTGGCACTAGGGACAATAAGCTGGAAAAGATGACATTCCCAAAGTCTTTCAATTTTTCCCAGTACTTAGTCACCCAAAAACTCCAACAGCTGAGATAATCGTAAAAGATCATCTGCAGTAATTCTTTTAGACATCTTGGGCCCTCTTTGATTCCATTAGAGTGTAGCATTTCTAGATTAAAATTCAGTGCCATAAAATGCTAAGTTTGATCACACACCTGGGGTTTTTTTAGAGGAAGAGGAAAAAATTAACAGCATACTACAGACAATGCTACATCCTTTTGTGGTAGATCTGTTTTTCACTATACAAAGGTCATGAAGAGACAAAAGATTTGCCTGTCACAAATACTATATATTACTTGTTGTAAATATACCTAAAAGTTCCATGCTGATATTGTCAGCTGATGTATGTTAATGAAGGTACTTAGATGTATAGATATCAAGGACAAGATCTATATTTTTTCCTTCAGAAGTCAGAAGATGTTGTCAAGACATGACATGAAAGTATGAGAGATTTTTACTCTTTCTTTTCCATCTTTTAATGAATTTTTCTGTTCTGCAATTCTTTTTTTGATGAGGAACTAAATAAAATTTGGGGTTGCAACTTTTAAATGCCATTAATTTCTGCTATTTATTGGGTGTAATTTATTGCAAGTTTGTTTAAAAAATAATACTTTTTTAATGAATTAAACTAGGAATAACTAGAAAATGGTTCACATTTAAGGAAACATTAGTTGGTGGATCAGGCAAAGATAAATATTTAGATAGCTGTTAAATTTATGTTTTATATTCACTTATTCAGCTATTCACTGCAAAGTACAATTTCTAATTTCAGATAATACAGATACACCAAAAATATCTTGGTGTACCTGGTCACATGTTCACGGTCACATAAACAAAAAAAATATTTTTAAATATATTCTAAAAAAAATAGAATAGTTGAAGGTTTCAAAGTTTAAAATTATCTCAAAGGAAAGTGTAAAACTTATTAATATCAGAAACATTTTTAAACAAAAAAATATTCTTTTTAAAATTCCCTTAAAATTATCTGTATCTATAATTGCTGCTGGCTTTTCTCAGCATATTTAAGTATTCTGACTTTTTAAATATTAAATGCAATATCTGGCTTAAAAAACCCAAAGCATATAGAGGTGAAACAAACAAAAACACAGCTTATTTTAAAAGTTATCCAGTTATTCATCATGTTAAATACACTGATCATCAGTCTTAAAAATTTTGCTTGGTAATGAACAAGTTCACTTTAATTACCCTCCCCTTCTCCACATGCCTGCCTCTTCTTGATACTGTCTAATGATGTCAAACCAGACAGGGCCACAATGCCTCTCATGCCCTTGTAGGAAGCTATAAGAGCATAACTTTTCATTGCAGGCAGCCACCAGTAACAACAGCACTTCAATTATGTCTAAATCCACCTAATCAAGATGAATGTAAAGTCTCCCCTGGGATTTCTCCCCCGCCCCCCCCCCCCCCCCCCCTTATATCTTTTTTTTCTGCTCATCTTTCTTTACCACAGAATCGACCATTCTACTTGAAGAATGCTATAGACTCACACTGAAAATTTCCAAAACATTTAAAAGCAACAGAAGACTTTCCTCTCTGATTGCCTGTCCTTGCAATATGGATTGCATTGAATTCTAGTTTCTACACCTTAAAGATTTTACATTTATGTCAAAGAGCAAGAACATTCCAGTGTGCTGAGGCGGATGAACCCAGTGTGCCTAAAGTATGTCAGATACGATCAGCTCCAAGAAGCACTGAAGTAAAACACCGAGACCTTTCGAAGCTTATTCAAAAACAGAGCCATAAAAGTGGACACATTAATCAGGCTGGCATTATTATCAGTGGTGTAAGTAGACAGATAATATAATCCCATGACGACACGTGAGTGCCACAGCAAAACAATTTACCCTCCGCTCTTCCCACCTGCAGAAATAAAGCACAATTCTCACAGGACGTTGAGAATTTGAACCTTTCCAAACATAACTACTGAATTTATGCTTGAGTTCTAATTCATATAGTGGAAAGACAACTATCTCTGTTGTATGAATTAGGCAAGGCTTCACTACAAAAAAGTCCACACTTTCACTGCAGCACGTTCAGTCCCATACACCCATCATTCACACTACCGGCACACAAGCAAGAGCTGCACATACACAATAATAGTACATTCCAACTGAGGTAGCACTGAGATAACAAAACGCTGCCTGGCATCAAGTTCAAGGTCAGTCTTTTAAAATCATTATTTTGGAATGATAGTTTTTTCATTAGGCTTATGGATCAGTTGAACAACTGTACATCTATGCAAATGTACTAAAACACCCCTGTCCCTCCCAGCAAATTAAACAAATCCAAGGATAACAGTACAGACAAATAGATAAAACAATAGCCACTTTTAGAAATCAACAGAATTTACAGAACAGGTTTTTCTGAGGAAAGAGGCATATTAGCAAAATGGAAAACGCAAAGCTGATTGCAGAAATGACAAATCATCTTCCACATGACAGTCTGTATTTTATATTGCTTGGTTTTAATGTTTTGCCTTTGATATGCTTTGAGAAAAAGAAATGAGAGCTATTAAAATGACTCCTTCACGTGTTAAGAGTGACTTCAAAATGCAGTGAAAAACATATTAATAACTGTCTTTCTTGCTTTGCTTACTCCTATGTCAGAGCTCTTTGAACTAGGGCCAATACCGGCAGTCAGAGATACACAGTAGCTACCAAGCAGCTACCTTGCTGCTGAACACCCTGCAAAAGAGCTAATTATGCTTTGCTCTCTCTTCTATGAATAACTCAGCATTACTAGCACTCCTTTTCCTTTGAACTTTTTGTCATACAACATGATGCTGAAAAGTGCTAGAAGATGCAGAATGCGTTTTGTACACAAAAAAGTACCACAAAAATCTGGATTTCTAAATGCCCCTATGCTTGTTCCTTGGTACGTACAAATTAATTAAAACTGCAAATGGAAATGCATAAGCTTTTTTGTTTGTTTGTTTAAGCAACTTAACGAAAGTGGCATACTTTAAATTCTAATGCATGTAAGTATGCAGATTACGAACACATACATATTGCCGCTTTTTTCCTTTTCATTTTACAAATGCATTCTCTAAAGAGAGAAATTCCATTTTTAAGGGCTACAGATATTCATCATTTCAGAACAATAGTACCTTCAATATTGTAACAATAAAGCTACTTCTTGTTATTAGGTGTGGACCTTATATCATGTACAATAATAACTGAAATATTTGGGATTAAAATAATTTACAAACAATACCTCTTTTCTAAAATTAATTATTGTCTGGGTTAGATTTCAGTCATTAGAACATACCTCATTTCTCTTCCTATTTAAGTGCTGTTCAATTTATTTAGCCTTAATGAAAGATACAGCTCAGCAGAAAGGAACCTGTGAAAGGTAAGTAATCCTGAACAGAAAGAAACTATGCACACATACAAAGTAGGAAACTAAAGGAAATACTTTCAAAAGCAGGTCTTCTCTTTTGAACCTATAGACAATGTACACACTGCATCTGGAATGCAGTAATATCTGATTTGCAGTCATAAACTACTTAAAATTCTAAAGCTTCAAATGGAAATTATGCAGAGAAATGCAAGGTGTGAAACAGACTGTTCATCTATTATGTAAATGATGCAATATTTAGGGTAATGTACAAATTAGACATTATTGTTGCAAGTTTTCTAAAAATAAGAAGTCAATCGCAATTTCTGCTCCCCAATTCTGCAGCAGAAAGACATATTTTGTGTGCTGTAAGGTCACTACAGCTAAATGCAAAAAGAAACTCATGGATTGATGAGTTGAATCTTCATAGCACTCAGTCAATTTAAATGGAAAATGGAAAATGCCTGTTAGTATTGTTAATTCTAAACATGGCAGTAGAAGTCCATCCCCTGAAAATTTTGCCCGTAACTGCTGGCTTTTGTGTGCACCTATGGTTAAGGATGCATCTCTACATGAAAATTTTGTGTAGTTGAATGTATCTGCTACTGAGGATATTATGCGAATATTAAAAAAACTGAGTAGACCAGAAAGCAAAGTAGTTTCTCTTGAGTAGGAATAGTTTGATACAACTCTCATTATATTTATTCATATGTAACAGATACTTAAGATAAAACTCTTATTTAAATCAACAGCAGTTTCTTTAAATTTTGTGGTGGTTTAACCCCAGCCGGTAACTAAGCCTCACACAGCCGCTCGCTCACTCCTCCCCAGTGGGATGGGGAGACAATCAGAAGGGTAAAAGTCAGAAAACTCATGGGTTTAGATAAAGACAGTTTAATGGGTAAAGCAAAAGCCGCACACACAAGCAAAGCAAAACAAGGAATTCACTCACTGCTTCCCATGGACAGGCAGGTGCTCAGCCATCGCCAGATAAGCAGGGCTCCATCACGCGTAACGGTTACTTGGGAAGACAAACGTCAACACTCTGAACATCCCCCCCTTCCTTCTTCCCCCAGCTCTACATGCTGGGCATGACATCATATGGTATGGGATATCCCTTGGGTCAGTTGGGGTCATCTGTCCCAGCTGTGCCCCCTCCCAGCTCCTTGTGCACCCCCAGCTGACTCGCTGGGGGGGTGGAGTGAGAAGCAGAAAAGGCCTTGGCTCTGTGTAAGCCCTGCTCAGCAGTAACGAAAACACCCCTGTGTTATCACCACTGTTTCCAGCACAAATCCAAAAGATATCACTATATTAGCTACTATGGAGAAAATTAATTCTATCCCAGCCAAAACCAGTACACATTTTTAGTTTTAAGAAAATCATTTAAATGCCTAAAATTTTACCAAACTTGTCCCTTCTTGTTCCTAAATTTTACCTTCTTGATGCCAGACATTTTTTCTCCATGTAGTGCTATATAAACAATTTAAACCAAAAAAGACAGAACCTTTCACCCATCATCACACTGCTTTCTGACTGGGTAGACATGAAAAACCTATCTATTAGTCTGTCTGTGTGTGTGTATGTGTATATATATAAGATAAATAACTTATCATCAGCGGAGCAACCGTCACATCACAAAGTATGTGACATATAGGCTATAATGAAATATACGAAATCAACCATATTTTTGCAGTTTTTATTGTATTTTCAAGAAAAAAAAACAGGAGAAATCATCAATAATAAACAATAATATATCTTTAAATGTGTATGTTTAAGTGGCAATGATAACGTTTTCTAGGAAGTGTTTTACCCTAAGCAAACGTTCATTTTTGTTACCAGGGCTAGAGAGATTTAGGAAATGACTGAATGAAGAATAGCTATCGTCATTTAATCATTAATAATAATTTGAGAACATCCTATTCATCCTTCCTTCTCCAGGAATCCTGTGCTTTAGGAATCTGAAAAGACCATATGTAAGACCAACGTACCTGTGAATGGCAACATCAACTTGGAACTAAAAATTTAATTTCTATTAAAGACAAGAGTTGTCAACCATTTCTGATTCAGGTGAATCTATTCTATCACAGGAACAAGGAAATACAGCGTGTACTCGCAGCTTGACAGAGATAACTGGGGGCACTTACACAGCTCTGTTGGTGATCCCTGACTTGGACGGTCATCTATGTTTGAGTCACAAAATGCTGGACTCATATGCTTACATATTCCCTATGTGTAAGTTGGCTACAAATACTATTCCTTGTTCCAGCCCCACCAGTCCTTTTTTTTTTTATGTATAGATTTTGTCCTTGCTTTCACTTCAGCAAAGAAAGAATTTGAAGCTCAACTGTTTTGGGCCCTTAGGACCAATGTTGTTTCCCAGAACATCTCAATAATGTATTTCTTCCAGTGGTTTGATATGGAGAACATATTTCACACCTTTACCCACAAAAAGAAATAATTTGAGACATAATATGTAATACGTGCTCACTTTTTGTACTTATACCAGACTCCACTAAGGCATTCTTACTCCAGCTCTGGTCTATAGATAACTGGTAGTTCACCAAATGGTCTACAAAACAAGCGCAGCTAAAAATAAATAAATAAATACACGCTTACACATACATTCCCACACACTTGGAAAACGTGTTGGTAGCTGCCAGAAAGCATAATGGGAAAGCAGTTCCCAACTTCTGTTGGTGCCTGCCTGCAGGCAGTTAGCTCCATTGCTGTGCATGTTCACATCAATTCACATATGAGAGACTAGCTCATGCAGACACTAGTTCTATAGGATTACTTGGTGAAAAGGGTATGAAATCCTAGCTCATACACAAAGGCCTTCCAAGTATAGTACACACAGTATTTGCATACATGATCTGTGAGTTTAATGACATTTTTTCATAGACTTCAGTGATAATAGATTCTAATTCTCATGCTATGCCATAGGTGCAGGACCTTACAGACTGCATACCAACATGCTTATATGGACGAGAGCTGCATGGTACATATTCAGTGGTCAAGGAGGAGCTCTGGATGTATTGCAGAGGTAAGAAGTAAAAACAGTTCCTCAGAGTCTTTCTCACAGAGGCTCCTGTGCAGAATGGAGCTTTCTGAGCATCAGGGTGGTCCCAGAGCAGTTGTTGATTTAATGAGCAGTTGCTTATCAGCTTTCTCTGACCGATTCAGATTACCCTGCTCCAGCACAAGCCTCCTACCATTGACATGAGTCCTATGAGGAAGCCCCATTTGAGCTACTTTAAGCTGTATGTGGCACAGCTGCAGTTCAAGTAGCCTTGCTGTCAACCTTAATTTCACAACCCAATAATGTTAGGCATGACTAACTTGTTTTCAACCTAATTTCAGCATGATTTAAATGTGAATATAGGATGCAGGGTATGACTTTGAAAAATACTCTGCATCCAGAAGAATAGGCACAACAATAAGAAGTTTAAGTTTGGTTTTTTTTTAATTGTAAGTGTAATATAAAGAGATTAATAGTTCTGTAGTTTCAACATGAAAAAAATCAACCTGCAGGAAAAATTAGGGAAATAAGTCTCGGTAAACCCCTGAAATCAGAAGCACAGCCTAAAGAAAAGTACAGTGATTCATGAGACAATCTTCATATGCTAAGGGGGTTGGCAGAAAACACATGCATTTAATTATCTTTTATAATTCAGCAAATCTCTGAAATAGAACTTCTTTTATTTTTAGACATAAAGATGCTGTGGTGAATATGTCTTTAAACATTTTCATATCCTTTGAAGACCTATTCAAACTGGCCCCTTCCTCTGCTTCAAACACTTCACAGAGAAGCTGCAAAGTGATAGTAAGACAGGTGTTCCCCAAAATGGATATAAATTTCGAAATTATGTGTTACACAATACATTTGTTTGTAGCCAATCATCCCATGTAAACGAAGCATATGACTTTTACGAAGCAGGCATGCAAATTTTAACGTGACAGTGATCTATCTTTCCTTGTGGTGCATGCGGGTTCATGTGTAAAACATGAAAAAAACCAGCTGAATGTTAAAGAAAGGCAGCCCTCAAGGCTAAAATTGTAAAGCATTTTACAAAATATAGGTTAGGAATGTACTGATATGCTTATATGGTAAATTCTTCATGGCAGGGAGTTTTCCTTATTATATCTATAAAGTGCCATTCTTCAGATATAGTAAGACTGAGTCTGATCACTGTTATAATGGTTTAGGCTAGTATGAGATGGAGATAAAGCAAAGCAGCATGCTTATAAAAGCAAAAAAATACCAGAATTACAAAATGTGTCCTTAGACTTTTACAGACAAAGAGGACTTTACTGTGCCATGTAAGCATAGCCCTGCCTATAAGGCAGTGTAGTGATGCAGGAGGCTTTAAGTTCAAGCAGTATTTTACTTATGGAACACAATTTTTAGAAGCAAAATACCCAAAAAGAAAGTACCCACTTGGGTGGATCTTAGCCACCTTCTCTTATGTACACAGCAATAATTCCTACCAGCTCCAAAGAAGCTGCAGCAAGAATATTACACCCACTGGGAGTAGCTCACAGCAAAATCTTCTACAATGTTGGAGGTGGTATCTTGGTAAAAGTAAAGGTAACTTATACAATAGACTTTTGAGATTCTATGGGAATATGGTTTGAAAGGAAGATAAATGTGCCCCCCCCCCCCCAAAAAAAAAAATAAATGTTTACATTCAAATCAGCAACGACAACTACAGTGTTTCTCTTTTTTTCAATGAAAAAACAATAGTCTGCACATAGGGGTTTTTTTGACAACGTATGAAGATCTTGCACTAGGAAATGCAGAAGAATACTTCATTTATCTTTTGTGTTAAATGCAAAATTAAATATGAAAAATTTCAAAGCTTTTGTTTTCCATTACAACTCTTTTGTATCTTGTAAAGGTCTATGTTACTTCACACCTTATTAGCAACCTTAATGAAACAAAAAGGTATTGGAATGCTTTACATTTTCCGTTATTATGGTTATCACAACTATTACAGCATAGCTGATAATTTTAATGAGTATCCACATTTTTCTTCTCAAAAGTTCATCACCAGTTACTGAACTGAAGGGATTTTTTCCAACATTTCCTTTTATCAATACTCAGTGCAGCAAGCTAGTATCATATTTAAATATGGAGCAATTTTATTGTAATCTCAGTGGTATCTGGCTGTCAGCAAAAGGGTGGTGTAATGGATTGTAATCATTTTGCACAGAGTAAGGACAGGTCTAGCAGAAAATATTTAATTCTAGGTGATAGCTCCTGCAGAGTCAGTAAAGGACACATGCTAATAAGGAAACTGCAGAAAGGCACTGGTGATGACATGCTCCCTGAAAACAGCAAGCTCAGCAGCTACAGTGCAGCTAATAGAACCATTACTGCCTCATGTCAAGCTTTGAAAAATACCAAAGGACAGAGTCATCACAGTGAAGGGAAAAACAAAGCTCTTCTATATTATGGTTGGAAAAGCTTTACAGGCAAAGCAATGTTAGGATAACAGTGTTATCAAATGCATGAATAAAAATATGCCAAAAAGCTTGCTCAGTAGAAAGAGCAATTTCCCCTTTTTAATTCACTCTATATTCCACATGTTGTAGCCCTACCATTCATTGTATTAATTTTCAGTTTGAAACTCATTTCCCACCGAGGCATCTGTTGTCTTCTGCTGATGGCAGCAGGTTTGCTTTTGCTTTTGCTTTTCTTTTTTTAACTTCAGTTTATGATAGAGCCCAAAAGTAAAGCATAAAGCACTGCAAATGAAGATGACTACAAGGCAGGAAAAGCATCCAGATGCTTTTACAGAGAATTAATTTTCCAGACTCTGATTAAAGGCTTCTGTTACCACTGGCAAAGTGTTGGTCAGCTTCTCCCCTTCTAAAACTGGGAGTCTGTCCAGAAATGCTGACACTATGAAATCTCCAGAAACACTGAGACTATGGAATCTTTATAGCTTGCTTGTGTTATGGCAAGAAGCAGTCTAGCTGGTCATATCATACACAGATAAAAATCTGTCTCCATCTCGCATAGCATTTCCATTTTAAAATCCTGCTCACCAAAATTTTACCACTAAATTGGAGATAGGAGGAAAAGACTGCATATATCCATTGAGGTATGCACAGGTATTTAGACACACAACATTATCTAAAGAACCTACTGGAAAAGAAAATCTTAATGTCCATTTTCCTAATATTGTTTTTCAAAGCAAAGTGCTACTGTTAATTTTCCACAAAAACATAAACTATCTCCTAATGTATCAAACAGAATATTACACTTGCATATTTGCTGGTTTCAAGGGGAAAAAAATATACATTGCTTGTGGTCCCTCTCCCTCACTATGTTCTTGAATCTAATGAGCTGGACTCCGAGCTGAATCACTGCTTAAGAAAAAAGCAAGCTAACAAATGCCAGACACAAGGAGTAAATATCTAACTTTACACTCTCTGAAATTGCAGTGCTGATAATGGGATCTTTGTTTTACTACCAAGGGGTTTAATTAGCCAGGACTGTTGGTGAAACAAATGTCTAACGAAAAGCTGACTAACTCTATGGAGTCTTTCTATTGGCTTTCATTGCTGCTGACTTCCAGATCAACAGTGTTAATGTGATGAATTAGATCCACAACACCATCTTGGAAATCAAGATTTACAGTGTGTTTCTGAAGTTTTGATTTTATATTCTTAAAACTTACCAAAAAGTTGGCAGCTTTATCATTAGCTGAAGGAATGTTTCAAAGTAAATTTTTGTGTAATTTGCCATCATACTGTTCTCTTAATTTACTATTTAAGACAAGCTGGATGTCAGAGGTCCAGAAACCTCATAAGGTTCAGAAACCTCATAAACCTCATAAATAGTCCTCTGCAATATGCAGTTTATGATCGCCATTCTTCCTTCTCTTTTTACACTATTCAGCAAGTTTTCCATGGGATATCCCTGGATACTGTAACTTTGTGCACTTCCTGCCTCTCTTCAACCTGTCAGAAACACAGAACCACTACGAGAAAGAAGTCAATTACAAATTATTCTCTGTACATTAATGTGTGTCATTTGTCATGAAGGTTAATTGTATTAGCAAACAATAATTACACCTGAATCTCATTTATAAGGAAGAGGAGGGCAAGCGCATTTTCAAAGAGCTCGGTCACTCATGTCGGTGGGCATTCTTTACCACTTACACATTTTTGTCCTGAGTAAGCCTCAAGTAATTAGTTTCAGCCTGGCTCAGATTATCAAATCATTGAAATCAAAGGCTTGTGTAGTAAGAAACAACATATAATTCCTTTACTTAGTGATTTACACTGCTGTAAAGGTCTCTCTTAGAACCTGGGAGCAACCCTGCAAGCCATGGTCACATGAGAAATCTTTTTTGACATGAATAGACCCATTAAGTCAATGGGGTTACTCATGTGAACACAGACTGATGTCAAAAACACTGATGCTAAGAGTGCACTCTTTTGTATGTTTGTTCATTTGTATGGATAAGCGAGGAGTGCACATGAGGAGTACTATGTGGAACACTATGCTCTTATTTCAGTATGCTAACCATATTTTGCATTATTTTCCATTCAATCTCTATGGTATGCCATACTCTTACTCTTTATCTTTAAAACCCTTAAGTAACATTACAACAGCAGATGCTTTTCACTCCAGACAAAACCGTAATACCACGGTAATTAACAGACACTGTACATGTTTCCTTTCTTCCTTTGAAGTTTCCCATTGAAGATTTTTCATTGCAATAAAGCTTTATTAAACTCTTGTTAATCCATATTGTTGGTTCATTAATTCTCACATGTCTACAGAGACTGATCTACTCATGTTTTGCTGAGTGAGGTTCTGACCCAGCAGGGCTCAGAGAAAAAGAAGGCGCACTAAAGAGTTCGGGGTTGGTTTTTTTTTCCTAGTATGCATCAGCTAAAGAGAAAATACAGACACCAGAGAACATTAGAAAGATACTGCACTCCCCATCATTACCACATCAAATATTCTCCTAACTGGATATATTACCATTATAACTCTGTCATATATACAGGCTAAACATTGTTGCTGCCATCTGCCAAAATGCGTAGCATTAAGACAGCATGCCTGTGGTACTCCAGCTTGTGGGGGCAGGAAGAAAGTAGGAGAAGTTGCCATCTGCTTCTTTTTGTTCTTCTCTGCATGTAGATTACATAGCAAGACTATGGAGGAGATCTTGCCTCCTCTGGAAAATATCGTCAGACTATAAAAATGGCTCTGACAATTTACTGCCACTTTTGCGATACCAGCAGTTGTGTACTGTGAACGCGTTTCACCACTCTGTAAAAAGTCAAAATCCTTCAGTGAGATTTAACTGGCACTTGAGTATGACACTGACTTCCTGTACATATATACTCTTTAACGAAATACAGGCAAATGTGAAAAGATCTCCACGCACTCGTCTACTAATACATTTGTGCTGTTATGCTGTCCAGGCCAGAGGATTATTTAGGAGACCTGTAAAGCTATCTAGGTTGTTTAGGAGTAATGATAAAATTTTAAAAGAGATTTTCTTAAATATATTAATGTATGAATCTTCACAACAGAAATTCTGTTTTCCTTATTTTCTTAATAGATTTGGGGAAAAGAAATTAAAAAGGAAGTGTTTTTTAGCTAAAAAAAAGAGCTATTTTATTATTAATTTCTAAATTATTTGAACCAGGGTGAAGTAATTTATTATTTCAAGCTGATCTCTGAAAAACTATGTTCAGGGCTCCGTTTTGGTTCAGCCTTTGAATCCGGCTAGAGTTGGGTGAAAAAGTATATAGCATTATCAGAACCCAGAAAGGTGTCTAGTATGCTGGAGGGAGCAGAACTGCTCTGTTTCTGAGGATGCAGAATTTGCTTGGCTGCTTCTGAGGTGCACCTTCATGGAGCGTGCTCTTCTGGCAGAGGGGTGCTGTGACACAGTCATGGATGACGATTCTCTTTCCTGAAGAAAAGACTCTGGCTTTGTTTACACACAAAGCCTGATCCTTTTAATAATACCTGTATACTTAAAGCCATACTTAGCTAAAGTGTAGATGTGGATATAATAGCATTAGAAACCAGACCAATACAGCTGTAAGGAAATGGACAATATCTTTTCATGTGAGTCAACAAATCTATTGCAAGCTGATATAACTGCATGCATAGTAACACCATACAATTCCTTTGGGAGAAATACCATGCTCCTACATAAAATAATTTAACCAATATAAAATCTGTATAAAAATCAGTCAATATCCAGCATCCATGAAAATCTGAAGCACGGATAAGTCCTCCACAGCCTTATCTTCATTTTCCAACTCTGCAGCCATAGAGAAGGCTGAGCACAATAAAGCCTGTTGTTAAGACTTTACGGTTGTCATATTGTATTGTGTTATTATAACATTAAACAGTTACTACAGTGAGACAGATGAGATAGAACTGGAAATAGTCCCTCAAGACAGGTAAAATGTACAAACTTCACTTTTCATTTCATGGGAAGATAATCTCTCCTGCTTTTCGGTAAAATAATGTTTCAATCACAGTTGCTGAAGAGTCACAAACAGATGCTTACCTCAGTATGTACACGAAAGAACAAAAGCTCTTCAGAGTAAGGGCCACAAGAACAAATGTCATGAGGGAAATATTCTCTCTCACCATTATGAAGTAGCTTTGAAAGCAGAGAGGTCTTAACTGAATTAGTTGAAAATAGTTGCCATCCCTGTCTCATTATACAATAAAAATAACAATAAACTCCCTAATCTATCAGAATATTTATCTTTCCAGTTCTTGGAACTGCTAGAAGAAAAAATACTAAGTAGTTTAGATAAACACATTTCGATTATATTCCTGCTGCTCTGTCCTCACTGTTTTCATGATGGTTCATTCAAAGTTAGCTTATTCAAAATGGCTTAAAACCCCTGATTGCCTTTATTAACATAGGTAAAATATCCTTCAAAATCAAAATCATATGACTGTGTATTCATGAAAAACTGGCCATGTTATCATCATGTTTTGTGCTAAGGTATAGAAAAGAGGGAATGATAGGGATAACAATAACCGTCAAAGGTGGAGTTGAGGTACGAAAGAAAATGTAGGTCTGCAATCTATGAAAGCAAAATGAAGATGTGACATTTAAGGCATAAGAAGGCATGAGAACTCAATCTTCAACCAAGTAACCTCAGGAAGTAATAAAAGTACAGGGCAGGTACAGGCATGCTCAGCTTCCCATTTCAGTGCAAACATGTCTTTATATGTCCTTGTTACATCATTGCTTATGAATACTTCCTTTTTACTTTAATGGTGATGAGCGAAGGAGGAGGTAACTAACACCACAGGATTGCTGACTAGCACGTAATCTTTAAAACTGGATAGTGGACCACTATACCAGTGTGGAGAACTCCAGCACGTTGCTCTACAGCTCTAAGGAGTGTATATCAGGCGGCCTTCCAGCTGCAGAACCCACCGTAGGTACTGCTTTCTCATAGGGAATGTGCACATGAAGAATCATCCAGTGACCAAAGCTAGCCAGGAAAACTCTCTGATGTACTGAAGGACAGTGGCGATTGAAGCTGAAATGAAAACTATCAGGGTTCATTTAAAGAATTTTACAAATAACATAAGAAATATTTCACAAAGTGAAATTCTGAATTTAGTCATCATGTAACTTATCAGGGGAAATTTTCTTAAATTTTAACAATTTGCCTTTTAAAAAAAGACTTCATAACCCACATTGAACCTATTTCTTCACAGAACATAACTTCTTCCTTCGCTTACTTTGGGGATATGCAATTTCCAGATGAATCATTTAATTTGCCCTTGTTAAAAAAGGCATAGAATTCTATTTTTACTTTGTCTATTTAAATTACATCTTAACAATGCAGAACTCTCATATTACCACCAAACATAAGCATTTAATTCCTCATAGGCTCCACCTCCACATCATTACCAGGCCAAGACAAATCCAAATACATACCACTGAATTAACATCCTGACAAATGAACTTGATGTATCACTCCATGGAAATTAGTAACAATTATGGCAATATGCTAATCTAATGGGTATATATCACTGATGGAAATTACACTCACCTATGAAGGGTTCTTTAAAGACAAGATTTTAAGGCCAAAGTTTGCTCTGCCAAGCTAAGCTGTAGGATTTGGCTATATAGAATTTGAACACATGGCCTTGTTTTGATTATAGTGAAAGCCAGTGGTTTTTGAAGACCAGTGTATGAACTGGTGTATAGTCAATATACAGTTTACACTTAAAAATTCCATTTTAGAATGCTAATCATAAAAATTTTTAATTCTACAATACAATATAAGGCCCTCCCTGATCCCACATTTAATTTCCTTATGTGGAATTCTTAGCAATAGGGCACTCCAAAAGCACAGGAAATTCAAATGTTTCTCTTTTAGAAAAGTTAATTGTCAAGGTGAAATTAATCAGTATTGTGCAAAAAAAAAAAAATCAACCCCAAACAAAAAACCCCAACAACATAAATACAGAGGAAAAAATATTTTTAAATGAAAGGCCAAAAAATGTCGGAAAGTGCTATCATGAATTATTCTTTTGTATTCCTGATTATTTTACAAGATGGTACTTCAGTCAAATTTCCAAACTCCAATAAAATAATAATAGGTATTCACACTGCTGATGGTTAAATTAACTTTCCAAATACAACTGATTTTCAACTGATATTGAAGTGCTGCTGTATTTGAAGGTTTAGTACAACTATTCCAGCCAAAAGGGGTATACTTCTATACTTCTTTTTAAAGCATATTTTAGACCGGATATTATATTCTAAAACAGTCTGATATATTTACCATTAATCTAAAAATTTGTATTACCCTCCTTATCAGAAGCTATCCCTTTGCTGGGCAGGGGGGATGATGAATAATTTTCAACAGAGTTCTTAAGCTATTGAATGAACTTAATTCAGTTTTGGACTTTCATTGCAGTTAAAATTTATTCATACTTGTTCATACACACCTTTGATTTATATATGGTAAACCAAACCACACCCTTTAATAACTTTTTGTAACCACTCAAAAGCAATCTAGATTATTTAAACTGAATGGAAGTCTACACATACAGCATAAGAAAATAATATCTGTTTTAGTTGAATAAGTTCTTCAGGAAAGGCCCTTATAGATATTTATAGAACATACAAAATGCCTGTTGTAAGATTACCACAAGAGAAATGGGGGGGGGGGGAACAACACCAAAACAAAAAACACAACAGTTAGTAATCTATTACAATTTGTCTTGAAATGTTTGTTTAATGTTTTAGTGTTTTGGATCTTTTGCTTTTCTAATCCATATGAAGTTTTAATGACAACTTTATTAGTAGAATCATTAGCTTATGATCCTCATTTGTCTGTATCAAATGCCTTCATTACCCATAAGGCGCTTATTTTTAATGTGCCTAGAATAACAGGCCCCAGTCTATGACTGTATACTTTGAAACAAGAAAAATAGTCAAAGCGAGCTCATTGATTTTTACACTAAATACAGGAATTAGCCTGGATAGGGAAGCAACAGGGATTTAAGCACAGGTCTTTAAAATGTGTTCTAAATGTGTATATGAGTATGTAAACTGACAAATTGTCCTGTTATGATTTATGTACTCTATGTGTCCGTAGAAAATAAACTAATGTGCCCTTAGAATAGCATCCTTTATAAAATTCTTTCCAGCTGCATACTGGTGTTCTTCATTCAGCTGTAAAGAAAAGATCTTTATTGTTTCAACTATTTTGGCCATGCCTGCTGCTGTGCAGAGAACTAAAATGCATATGTGACTTATTAACAGTGAAAAAGGCTAAGAATTTTATTATTTAAATCTTTTATTAGATTCTGTCATAATTCTATTTGCACAATTGAGTGGTGTATCATTACTCGGGATTCATGTTTGCTTGTCTGTTTTCTTAGAAGAATCCTGGCAGCTAGAAAACTGCATATTAACTAACGAATGGCATCTCACCCACTTAAGAAGATTAAAATTAAACATATGTAGCTATTTATTTAAAATAACTCCTTCACCCCAAAATACCCTCTGCCTTCACATGTGAATAAATTTTGCTGAAATTCTATGAAAAGATGTCAGAGAGCTTGTTGAAACTTCTCTTTGAATGTCAAATAAACATTACATGCAAGGCAGAATCTAAAAATGTAGAATACGAGGTAAGAAAGAGTTAAAAAAGTAATGGGGAAGAAGATGTAATGTAACTAAAAAATAGCTGCTGAGTATATTCTTAATTTTTATTTATTATTATTCTTACCTCTAGTTATTATATAGGTAGATAGTTCTATAAATATATTCTGAAATTATTTTCATTCATAGAGACTATATGCAAATTTTTTTAGTTTCCTTTTTCAGACTTCAAAAGCAACTTATTTTGAGGTTTTTTTAATCATCTCTGGAAAGAAATCAAGAACACAATTCCTAAGAAAATAGGAATCCAGGATTAAAAATATTTTGTAAATTTACTGAAATTTTTGTATTATATATTTTACAGAGGCTCTTCATAAACAGTATACATTCAAATAAGGAAAAATGCTATATTATTAGTATACACATGTATTTTTAAAACAACTTTTATATGTTGAAAATACCTCTGCCTCACCTTCACAGTCAAAAAGAAAAAAAGCCATTGCTAGTATGATAAACATGATCAACCGCAAGGTGCCTGATTTCAAATAAAAGCCCAATAATGGAAAGGAGAAAATCTTAGCTGAGCAAAGGATAATGTAGGAGAAGAAAAAAAGACTACCTTTATTATAATCAGAGAAGAAGGGACAGACTAGATGAAACTTCAACTGCATTTCAAACATAAAAAGTGTAGTGAAGGATAAAATGAATTAAAAGACAGTTAATGAGCAGGAAGCAGGAACTGGTACGGTAAGAAATTTTTTTTTCCTCAGGTTACAGGGGAAGACTGCAAAAAGATTAATGTAGGCTCAACAAAGCATGTTCTCAGTATATGTAAAATAAAGAATTGATTTTATCTTTGTTGAATCCTGCATGACACTTCAGTGACTCATGATTTCCTTCAAAACAAGATGTGCCTTAGTACCTCATTAAACACCACAGTTTATGCCTTTTTATAAAATCTGCATATCTATTACTATAGGACTAAACATCTCGAACTAGTATTGAAATGTACACAGTTACTGTACAAGGTCAGCCTGCAGGTTATATTCTTCACTTCAGACAGATATGGCAAGATTTTCAATCTGAATTTCAATCTGAATGTCTGAATTAATTACAAACTTTTTCAACTTTCAAAATAATGGTGTGGTTTCTGTAGCTTCTGAAAAAGTGGCGTAAGCCAACAGGATTTATGTAACCTGTCACAGAAAGGATTACCTTGGTTCTAAGGGAGCCGCACATTGAGAGTACTGCACAGTGTCATTATTCAGCAGCAGAACAAATCTTGATTTGAGGCAAGAACTGTCAGCCTTCCTAACAACAGGAAATAATGTCACCAGTTGAGAGATGCACAACAGGGTGATCTCTGCAGTTCACAGTATGTTATTTCATAGTGCAGGTTGCATGGAAAACTTCAAATGTCTTATGACAGGGATACCCTGATCTCCATTCTATGTAAAATGAGACATGTGTAGTATATCATT
The DNA here is from genome assembly GCF_963921805.1 of Phalacrocorax carbo. NCBI lineage: Eukaryota > Metazoa > Chordata > Aves > Suliformes > Phalacrocoracidae > Phalacrocorax > Phalacrocorax carbo. The sequence continues at coordinate 22,903,529 of NC_087516.1, read as the reverse complement.
TGAACTGAAGTAAGTATGGGCAAGGAGAAGGAGAACGTCTCTGCAATACAGTGAAGCAACACTCTAATTTTACAGAAAACAGGTCCTACAGGGAACCTGACAAATTTGCTGCAAGTGCCTGTCAAGAAGCTATCATATATGCACAGCTAAAATTCTACTAGCTGAATACAACTGAAATTACAAGTTGGATCCCTCTTAAATGCTCTTACTCCTGTTCTTTTCTCAACACAATCTTGCTGTAGGTAAAGTTATGACTTTATTCTAAATCCATATGTGATACCTTATTTTTGCTTTTGGCCCTTTAGAAATGTCAAACATAAGTAAAAGGCCCAGTGAAAATCATCTCCATACCTAGAGGATACACACTCAGTTTGTGTTTCAGCTCAGTCACTCTAACTCTATTTGAAATAGTCCTCTCAAAGCCTTCCCCACTGACTCACTTTCATAAAAGTGCTGTGATAACATACGCTGTAATTTGGTAATCCCATATTCTTGTTAGGCTGCATCAGCAGCCCTGGCTGAAGTGCTCCAGTGATTTATGTAGTGCCCTAAAGTGCTCTCAAACTCTATGACTTTATCTCTTCTCCGGTTGCAATACTGACTTCTGAAAGGTAAGTTTGAAAAGACACGAGCAAAGATAAAAGTGCATGTAGCAATGCTGCTACAGTGGAGGCACTCCTGCCAAAAGGTGACACACTTGCTGTACCATGCAAACTCCCTCTATATCCGTGTAGAACAGAGTCATAGACAGTATTGTGTGTGTTTGTTTTACACTTTAGTAAGATCAGCCATCCTAGAATACAGAGATGGGCCAATGGCAAACCAATTTGTACCACATGTATTTCCTGCACCATTAAAGATATATGTATTAGAATAGCAAAGACAGAAGCATGTACAACGTAACATACTCCCATAACAGCATTACAGAAAGAAAATGTGTGCAAATAAAGGCCAATGAAAAAAAAAAAAAACATAGAAAAAGTAGGCTTTTTATAATTAAGTTTGAAAAGGCAATTAAGGCTTGATCAGAAGGAGAAATGCAAGTAGGCTGTTTCACAGAACTATACAGAAGAACATATTTTCACACCAGCAGGCACGACTCTGTAGGAAGGATGGGGCAGGTGTTAGAAGAACTGGATGAGAAGCAAAGCAAATGAAGATAGATGAATGTTTGAAAAGCTTTTAAAATGTTTGGAATTTGAATGGGAGTCAGTGGAAAAGTACAAGCATCAGGATGCCATTGCTATCATGGTATTTAATGAATTTTAGTGGTAATTACTGGCATTTGTGAAAAGCAGGAAGCAACATTTGACAAAGGCTGGACTCAGAAATCAATTTCTTATGACGGTACAGTCCAGCAAAGAGGAAAAGAAGACTCAGTCCTGAGGATATGTATGAGAAATAGAAAAACAGCTCTGGTGAAAATTTGGCTACAATGACAGAAGAAATATGTGGAGAATAATTAAGTTCAGGGTCAGTTTGAATGCTTTTATCCTGGTATCATACAAGCACAAAAGTCAGATCAGAAAGGATGTGGAGCTGTTAGACCCTCCTGCCAAACAGAAAAAAAAAGTTTTCTTTGTTATGCTTATTTGAGGAGACTGAGACAATGCAAAAACCTAAAGCAAGTTACTAGAGAAGGATGTAGATATTAAACTCCATCAAGTATTGACCTGCAAAGGACTTAATGATAAAAAGAGGAAAAAACCCACAACACATTCATTACTGTGGGAGTAGAAGGCTTTAAGCCTAATATGAATAAATATACAGGTGTCCAGTTCAGAAACATACAGAATGCATTTTTTATTAATAAGATATCGGTCTTAATTTTGAAAACAAGAAAATTAACTTCCACAGTTATATATGTCATCATGAAGAGGAAAAAGATTAATTGTATCTTCCATGTTTAATTGCCTGATGAACTTACCCAGGTGTGAGATGAATAGTTTCTTATTTTAATGTGTTGTTTTCAAGGGACCAGAACTAGTCTAAATAGCAATGATTATGTTCCTATTAGTTAGATGTTTTGAACAAGAATAGCAACTGATGAATACCACATGAAAGGCCTCCCTTCTCTAGTCTAAATTTCATTTAGACTGTATTCATGAAAGTTTCAACCTTACAAGATGAAAATGTCACTTTGAATGTTAATTTTAAGTATTTAAGGTGCAAAATAAAAATTTAATATTTTAGTTCCATCGTTTTCCATTAGTGAAAAAAAACCAACACTACTTCTCATGCAGGCCAAGTGATAGTCTTTTTTTTACGAATTCTACCAATAATATTCCACAGTGGATCTGGTAAATCTAGGCAGGCATCTTTAGAAAACCTTGCAAAGCCTTCCTTCTTGCTCTTCCAGGTGAATGGTCCTTCAGTTCTAGCAGGGATTTCAGTAAAGCTATTGATTTTATGCAGAAGATGATCCAATAGCTGGTAGTATTGAAGGGTAACAATATAAAATTTCAAACTCAGTAGAAAGACTGATAGAGAAACAGGTAACGGAAAGACATATTTATCTATAAAGTTAATTTTAATAGTTCAAACCAATCTCACTCCTCCAACTAGGTAAAATAAAATGGTGGTAAATATACAATAAAATGACTGAAATTATACTGTGCTGCTTACAGCATTCTCTTCTTAAAGCAATATAGACCTACCTCTCTCCCAGTGAAGCAACAGAAATAATATACCTTAGACTTCTCTAAGCGTAATGGAGGTGCATTGCAGCAGTACATCACAAGGACTCCTCATCCTCTCTTTCTTTTTGGTTTTGGCCAGATGAGCAGTCCTTTACACACCAGTTATGTGGAGACTTGCATAACTCTTGTTTGGGGAGAAGTGTTGGGCATCCCAGAAACACCAGGAAGACATACAGAAAACTTCTCACAAAACAGCCTATCTCCCTTCAACCTGTTCAGGTATTACTATTCTGCCCTACTATTTTAACTAGTAGTAGAGAGTCGATTACCAGAGAGAAAGTGTTTGGAACTCTGAACAAACCTAATTCATGTATAAACTGATTCCAAATTTTCTCAGTGAAAATGACAGAGAATGTACGCTAAATAGCTTTTTTCAACAATCTTCCCTTAGATTAGGTTAGAAAATCCACGGAAAGAATTCAAGGGTCCTAACCGGAATGCACTGACAGAATTTTAAGGTTTTACATGCTAATACAAGGAAAGACGAAACTCAGTGAGATGCTCTCAACTTTTATTTCTGGTAAACTCACTGAAGCTCAGTAAGGCTAGAACCTTAACTCCCTGCTTTGTATGACTCTCAAAGCTTTGTACTCAAGCATCTTGGTGAAAGTCTTTTCATTACTCTACCAATAAAATTGACAGCTAAAATCAGATTTACAGATTTATGTCATCGAGACTGTACGCAAACATAGGCTTCCTATCACACATATCTTTTTTTGTGCTGATTAATGAGTATATCAGACGACTGGGTAGACTGTCATCCCTTTCCTTTCAGGATGGAAACCAGCAGAAGTTGTGCACAAAAATTATTCTTCTGGTGGTTCAAAATTAAATTACGCAGGCTGCAAATAGTCCCTACAACCTATCAGAGACTCAGAAAATTGTCTCCTCCACACCACAGTCCTACTCTTGACCGTTATGCAATTTCCCACCCTCTGCACACCCACAGGGGATATTCTACTCTATACCTTCAAAATACTGAATGAGATTAACACAGCCACAAGACACATACATGGTTTTCACTCTGTAGCAGTGAACGTTCTAGTCCCAACCAGCTATTGCTGTTGGAGTCGGTTCTCAGTGAGACACAAGAATTCCTCTCCTTTCCGAACCCCTTTCTCTCTTCTGTGCTCATTTACTTTTTCTCATACTCAAATTAGTCCTAGGGCTCTGGCTGGGACTGGCAGAGCTCAGCTTCAGATAGCTATTTCTGTTTGCTGCCCACCTCACCGCTGCAGCTTGGATAGCTGTGCAAATCTGACCCTGGGCAGCCAAAGTTTATAACACAAAGTTTTAAAGCCAACTATCCCTTAAACAGTTCCTCAGAGTTCTTCTGAAGCACTAGAACGGCAAATAGGAAACTAATTTCTAAAAAGGCTAATCTGGTATAACTGTGAAAAATACACACTCAAAGCTCGTACCATGCTTAGGTGAGAAATAAATGGCCAACATAGGACAGGTCAAAAGCACAGTGAGCATCATCTCATGCAGCTGATGTCGCATTACTATCCACACAGGGATTTGGTGGATAAGGGAAGAAATATCCAGGTACATATACCAAATAGTAACATACACTGCCCATGTTCTTTTTCTATGGATTTCAGAAGCCATGCTATGCTGACTAGTCCACAACAGCTGTGCATACTTCTCTCTCCAGAAATGGGTTAACTCTGCAAAGATCAGCAATAACTCCCACACACATTTCTGCTGGAAATCTATCAGGTTGCTAGGGTAGCATGCTGTGCATAAAGGCTGCTCCCTGGCTGTGTACCCTCCCCGCAGGCACACGAAGCCCTAATTATGAGGTATATATACAGAAGAGTTTCTGTGGGCTCAGGAGATGCATCAACAAATACACTACTTCCTTTGCTCCATGAGATACAGACCCTTTGAAGCATTTTTCTGCTCCTTTGCTTATACTTGTATCACCATAAATGAGGCTGTTTCAAGCTTCACATTTATCATTCTGACCAAAAATAATAGCTAATTTCTTTCTCTTACTCTTTATTTTCATTTTAGAATTCAAAGTAAACAAATCTGAATAGCAAGCAATAAACTAAAAACTGAAGGGGGATGTTACTGTGATGTGACAGTGGGACTGCACTTGCCCCAGTTCCTTACCAGTTCAGATGTTAATGAGACTTTTTGCTTTTGCAAACTCATTTAAAGACTATATAAGGAACCAGAAAACACCTCTTCACTTCTGGTCACATAGTTGCATTCTAAAACTTTGTTTGTTTGTTTGCTTGCTTGCTTGTTTATTGGTGCTTCTTTTTTTTTTTTTGTCTTTGCCACCAGATGAGGAGTAGAAGGTAGTTTCTTCCTTCCCTTCAAATTCCGTTTCACTTTTTTCCTGATGTACCTATTTTAAGACTTATCTGCCTCCTGCTTCCCAAAAACTTCCTAATTTCTTCAAGTCTAGCATTAAGCTGTTAAGGGTGAGCACAGGGATGGCTTAAGTGTCCTTACAGGCTAACCAGTACGTCTGCAGTTAAATGCAAAGAAAGGGTGGCTGAGGAACTGTCTACTGCTGCCAAGGGCTTCTATGTTATCTCCATAGCATTCCCTGCTGCTCCAGAAGGAAAATGATGAGATCTAATTGCCAAACACTATGAGAGTCTATATATGCCAACATGGACAATATTCTGCATTTCTTAAATACTAAACTGTTCAACCATGCAGCTTTCTAGAATATAAGAGCTGAGAAACTGAAAAAGTCATAGGTGAATTTCTTTAATATCAAAGAGGGACAGAGGCATTACCCTTTGATATACAGTATAAATCCTTTCCAAATCCACACAGGTAAAAAAAGTTAGTTGTCATATTTGTTTTACAGTTTAGCATCTTTGTTTTCTTTATGCTTAAGATGCCCTCAACATATATCCTCACAAGTATAGCTAAATGGGAATAAGAAGGTTGGAAAGATTTATATTGTTGCCAGAGCTGTCATATAGGCTATGAACGGGGAATGTTTCACTGGAAGAACTATGAAGTACTCTGGTTACCATTTCTTTTAAAATAGGTCTCCTTTTTCTTTAAAAAAGAAACCTAAACTACAAATACCAGTGCTTTTGAAACTAAAAAGGTAAATTATTCGTAACAGTTAGAATAGATGCTTTGTCTCTGTCTTGTGGGTGGAAATCACAGACAAACATAATAAACATTGATAGAATTAAGTTTGAAATATTTGTAGAATTGTATCCATGAGTCTTCCTTTTTTTACATCTAGCTTAAGTGAACCAAGCCCTCCTTAGTTCCTTTCTGCTGTTCTCCTATACTCATATCTAGGTTCATAATGAAAGGGCTTCATCTCTTTATGCTTCATACATCACGTTGTGTATAATAGGGAATATTACAATATTACAAAACCCCCTAAACCAGCAATTTTGGGATACAACCCAACATTGTTCTCTGTCACCTGAAAGAGCGCTGGCCCTTTCAGAGAAACAAAAAAAAGGCAACCATTCTGAGGTCATTTATACAAAAAACCCAATTGTTCTGCTGATGAGGGAACTCCTCAGAGAAGAGGAATACTTCTCATATTTAGATGATGAAGCCCCTATATGGACCAGGGACAGTTCAGGATTAAAAATATGAACAGACTAAAGATTGCCTGCCTCAGCAGTACTGAGAAGAGAGTAGTACTCCCACCTTCAGCCAACTGAGGACACTAAGTACTTGGAAAGAGCCCTTTAGGCAGGTGGTAGAACTACACAGAAGATTTTGTCTCCCTGAGCATCTCCCCAAACAAACACTTGCTTAAAACTTATGTCTCTATGTCAGAATAAATATATTATACAAAAATGTAACAATCTCCTAATCATTCTACACAAGTTTTGTTAGTTCTTCACAACACTGTAAGAGTACAACCAAACTGCCCTCCTGCAATGTACAGCATCAACAGTGATCAACAGCAGTCAATGAATTCCAGTTTTGTGCTCACTTCAGAACATCTATGATCTTATATTTTTAATTTAACACATATTAAAAATGATGCTATGCAAAAATGAAGCAGTGCCAAGTTTCTAAAACCTCACTTGCTAAGGTTGATCTTTTGTGCTTAGTTTTGAAGTCTTCATTTTGTTGCAATTGGCTTTTTGCCAGAGAAGAGGGTCTTTCCAACTTCCCCTCTCAGGCACAGATCCAAGTGGAATATTTAAGTGAAGGATTTCGTCTTTTATTGCAAATCAGCTAAGTTTCTTTCAACATTGTCTGCTTAAGAGGTATTATTATTTTGTGCTGGATTCAAGTTTGAGAATTGGAGCCTATTGACAGACAAAAATGTTCCCTTTTAGAGAACCATGTGTTGGGTTTTGTTCATTATTTGTATTTTTCTCTACCTATCTTCTTTTGCCATTATAGTGAGCAGCCCTATTTCAAGACATCAGCTGTCTCATCCATCTTCTTTGTATTCTTCCACTGGAGTGTTCTCTACTTACTCAAAAGCAAAACTCTGAAATTAAAAAAATAATGCAAAACTGTCTCCAATAGGGGATCTTACTGAATGAAGAAAAAACTCTAGGGGGACAAACATAGGGAGAAACTAACTGCTGCTTTTTACATTTTCTTTCACATAAAACCAAACGGAAGCTAGTTTGCCCTGGGCATTTTTCTTTTGACATTGTGTAGAATACCTATTCTTGTCCATTTGTATTCATCAGACCTAAATCTGGGAACTGCTATCATGCTGACAAAGAACCAGCGACTCAACTTCTGTATTGCTCCAGCGTATGATAATGTGATCTCCATGACTGGAAATTTTCTTGATGTCCTTGTGTGTGGTGAAGACGGTATCAATCTGCCTGAGTGAGATTAGCAATGTCCGTTCAGTTTCCTGTCCCTACAGGAGACAGAATGAACTAAAAGACTAGAAAGTACCACAGCCCTCAAAGAACAGATGTCTCTTTTGAAATAAGTTCTGGTTTTATATTGGGAGTTAACCAAATATTTTCTGCTGCTCCTTGAATTTAGATATAAAACTGTTAAAAACCTTTATCCATTACTCATCACACAGTAAACCAGTGACAGAAGCAGAGCATATCATTAGAATGAAATACATTGCCTGCTTGCAGGAGGAGTTCAGATCTGAGAGATATCCACTGGTGGTCCGAAAGATGCCTTTCTCATAATTTTGGGGACTTTCTGTAAGCTACTTTGCGAAACACCACTGGCTTACCATCCCACAAATTTTGCGAGTTGAAGCAAAACAAACAGTGTGCGCTTTATGTTTTCTGCCACTTCTGTTCATCACGAAAGCAGGAACTTCCTAAAAAACTTCAAGTATGGACCAGTAATAGACTTCAAAGCATTTTTTGGACCACCCGACATACACATTATGAGAATTATTAGAATTATTAGAAAACATAACAAAGATGACACAGCTCTGAAAAGCAGGTTGGAATATTATACCCTCATCCAGTGTAAAGGCTGCAGCTTGTCAACCACTGACACAGTCACTGGGAGCCAGAACAGTACCACAGAAGGAAGTATGCTTTCAGGAGCATAGCTCACATTAATGAGGTTCATTGGATATGGGAGATTTAAAAAAAGTCACTTTCCTACTGGCTTCTTACACTAACACTCTTAAATGTGACAGAAAGCTCAACTTTCCCATACATGTCTCAGATTTTATATCAGTCTCTGTGTTCCTTGGGTTTGTCATCACTCTCCTATAGCCATTCTGACTGGTTTATTATTTGCTCTAAAGGACTTTACATGTTTATTTACTGAAGTGGTATATAAATGAATGGAACATCAAAGTGAATGGCTGAATATTAAATAAATCAAAAGCACATTTTCACAAACACGTAAAGTGCGAAAAGTACTGCATATACAAAACTGTCAGATTCATTATTCAATGTATTTACTTTCCTAATACTGATGCCAGAGTCTTCAAAAGCAAGACTATCACTAGCCCAACACAGAAAGGTAGAACATTGCAAACTGCTTTGTTTTTGCTTCCAGACATTACCGTCAGGGATATTTTATCGAACATACATAAGTTCATACATGTTCCTTTTCCAGGTTGAGTATAGGTGGCCCATCCACCTTGGTAAAGACCAGTGATAATTGGTTTTTTGGCAGGAATGGTGACACGTCATGATATCGAGCCCCAATTTGTCCCTACTTACTATCACCCTCATTATCTAAGCTTTTGTCAGTTTAAGCTACACAGGACTACACCTTTCTTTTCCACCAAGGCAGGTAGTCAGAGATGTTAGACATGTACAAAGCTGTACAACAGGGAGCTTAAACACAGAGAGATTAAATTTTCACCAGAAGTATTCCCAGGGAAGAATACTTCTCCACAGAGAAACAGGAGGACAAATTAAAAACTGTTTTCCCAAGAATAGGCCACTGTATGCAAAAAAACCCATAAGCTAAACCTAAAGCACTGAATGTTTAAGTGTGAATAAACTTTTTACCAACTGAATGACTACATTTCATGGCAATAATTAAAATGGTAACATAACATGCAAGAAATCAATGATAAATATGGTGATAGAAGAAAAAACAGAGATTAGAAAGTTTATAGGTACACAGGCCAAAAAGTCCAGTCAAGCAGGGATGAAGATAAGAAACTGGTTCAGAAATGTGGGATGAAGAATGCAATAGTCACAGAGAAAAGGGATGACTAATAAGAAAACAAAGTGAAAAAGAACAGAGGTTTTAAAAAAAAAAGGTAACAAAATTCCAAATTAAAATTCTGATTCCAGTGAGTATTTTGGGACTTCATTTAATTCCTATGATTTATGTTTTCCTTGGTAGAACTACGGCACTGAGACACTGTGGGGTTTATATTAATAGAAAAATGATAAATGCCACTGCAATCTGTAACACTGACTTTCTCTTTCATCAGCTAGTGGTCTGGTGCTGATCAGATGATGAAATCAAGGAGAGTCAATTGGTAAACCAGCTGGAGAAAGCATTTCTAATAAGATTTAAAACAACAACAGAAACAGAGGAGCTTTCTCATTTTGTTTTAGTTCACTCCTATCTATAATAGTGTGATTTCGTGTACACCTATGAAAAGCGTGTATAAAATCTTTACCTAATACTTATACTAACCATAATTTATCCCCTCTCAAAGGGATAAATTACAGCACAATCCAAATACAGTGGAAAGATAAGATCTTACTTTTTTATGTCCTCCCCTGTATTTTCACAACAGGAAATATACATGCACAAATTACAAGAAATCAATATTTTTACTCCTTTCTACTCCATCAGTCAAATAGCAAAATAATCAGAAAAGGGCACCACATCCCATTGTTTGTGACTTGAATTGACTGAATGAGAGTTTGACAAGTCTAAAAGGCCAGCAAAAAACACACAGAATCTCCCTCATTAGATTTTGCACAACAGTGACTACAGAGAGCTATGAATGCACAGTACTATGAATAATAAAACATCTGTGAATTACATAATGTCACTAAGTACGTTCCAAATGGTATGCATATATTAACCCACAAATACAGGCTGGTACTTATTTAATACAAAATCAGCAAAAAATAGTGGTGTTTCTCAAAGGCCCTGGAAGTCCATTATGCTATCCAAATCTCACATATTACTCCAAGGAATGTGATGCTATTGTTTACCACAATAAAAAATAGTCACATCAACAGCTTTTAGTGACAGTAGTTATATCTCTGGGAAAACCACCGACTTTAATGAAATGGTTTAAGTGAATATAACTTCTTCCTGTATGTTCAACTGCCTGGAGTCTACAAAAAAAAAAAAAATAATATGAGGAAGTTTTATATCTATTAAGACTCAATATTTTCACAACACTTCAATTTGCCATTGAAATGCATAGTCAGACTACAAATATGTAGCACCTTCTGTCAATCAAAAAAGTCATTCTTGGCATCACTGCAGACTGCACGCAGCTTGATTGGGACCCTCTCTTTTAGAAGTGCCCCACAACCACCACCACGGTGGTGATAAATTATTTTAGGATTTGCATGCTTGCTGTTAGCTTTAATGAATGATGTACTGCTTTTCCGTTGCTGAAGCCAGGCTTCTTTTTAAGCAGCTATAGTAGTCTCTTGACAGTGTAATACAGAAATGGATCAATGATTATAAAGGGGAGTCAAAATTATGATTACTCTACTGTGTATTCTTCTTAATGACTAGTTCAGAAACAGGAACAAGGACTATTGTTTCAAACACAACTCTGAAACCACTAGAGGCTTAAATGAATATTACATTACAGAAAGATCACCTTTTTTTCTATCTCTGTGAAACTACCCACTCTTTCAATTAGTAGAAACACATCACTTAATAAAAGTACAAAGTATGTGTTATTATTCTATTATAGGTTGATACCATTACATAGAAAAGTCTTTAATAAGGAGAAGCACACTGTTTATCCTCATCTAGTCATACTTAGCATCAGACAATTTGCCAGTTTACCACACTGAGACCTGATCCAAAGCCCGCTGAAGTCACCAAGACACTATTTTCTTTTACTTTCTTGAGTCAGCAGTAGGCTTTTAAAAAGGTAAATGCTGTTCACTCTTTCACTCCATCATGCAGCAATCCAAGCCCATCTCACAACTGCCACCTCTGATGTTGTAACCTCCATGGTAAGGTAGTGTAGGAGAGGTTTATCCAATACAAGAACTGAGGCTATAGGATTTATGAAATCAACAGATGGCCTCAGACTAAGTGTATTTAAAGGAGATTTTAATTTTTAATGAAAATAATTTGAGATTGGGTATGTAACCAAACTCAGGTATGTATTTGATCTTATCCCAGAAATAATTCAAAACAGATCATCCAGGTTACCATATGGACTGTATTTCATTCCTCCCATTAAAAGTAGATTACTGAAGGGCTAAAGCTACTTACAATATTTCAAGCTTACCAGTATTAATTTGAATAAGATAATAGATGAGGGTAGCATGATTGGCAGCCATTCCAGCTACACAAAGTACAAATCTCTTAAGCAGAATTTCAGTGGATTGTAAAACTGAATATCAAAAGATCTGGTGATAACTTGATCTTCAATTTCTTTAATATAGCAAAAAAAGTTTGCAATATTTATATTCTGTCCTAAAATAAAATGCAGTATTGCAAAGAAATATTATGAAAATTTGGAAGCGTGCACTGAGGTATTAGATATGTGCAACATAAAAAGTCTGTTGATGTGGAAAAACTGTGAAATGCACACAGTGAGTTAGGAATTCAGTATCAAGTGCCAGCCATTGATGTCCTTGTCTGGGGACTAGAATTCCAATTGCCTTTTCCTTCCTGGTTATGGCATGTAGGGAAGCAGCCGCTGCAGCTGTACAGGCCCTGAGAGACAGATACAGAAGCCAGAGAGATGATACAGATGTCTAGAACCTTCCCACCTGTCTCCTGGCTGAATTCACAGTGGTTATTGCAAGGTGTGGATAGCCATCTGTACGCCTGTCTGGTACTGACACTTCAAGGTCATATTTTTTAAAGAGTTAATCACTGGAGCAAGTTATAGCAAGTATTTTTGAAAATTCAACCTTATTTCCTACATGCACTATAATAGCTATTGTAATTCTCTCTTGGTGCAGTTCAACATGGCCAGAATATCAGAGATTCAGCAAAGTCAGTACCTAGTGCATTATAAGAAAAATGTCTTCTATATTTCCAATAAATTAGACAAAAATCAAACAGTTACATTTTAAGAATAATTCTCTGCCTTGTTTTTTCATCATAGTAATGGGAAAAAAATCAGTTTGCTGAAAATCTCAAAGCTGAAATGAAAATGCCGGAGATAGACACTAGAGCGTCCCAAAACTTTGTAATATTAGGGTATCAATCAGCAAATTCCCATTGACACTCACAAATCATGAATAGTATTTACTTAAGCAAACCTTATCATGTCCTGTGATGTAAGATGTTCTATATCTATCTAATACACCAGACAGTCAAGGCACAGAACTCTAAGCTGACTTCTTTGTTTTATATGTATTTAATACACCAGACAGTTAAGGTACAGAAAGCTAAGGTGATTTCTTTCACCCCAGAAAAGCAGGTCAGTGTCATCAGCAAGAATGCAATGCAAGATCCCCAGTTCCCACTTCCCAGTTTTATGTAGCAAACCACACTGTTACAGATTATTCATTTGAAATGAATGAATAAATGCAACCTTTACTGAGATAGGCAATGTTGACAGAAATATGTCCTATTGTATCCCTGCATTTTATATATCTGTAGAAATTGAAAAAAGAATATCAAGGGAATTGTAGAAAGTTAACAGACTAAATGGCATTTCAAAAATCTTTCATCTTCTTTTAAGCCTTAATGTATCATCTTCCCGCATCACTTACAGTAATGAATTCTATAACGCAGAGGCCCTGACATTACTGTCTGACCTCCCATAGTTGTAAACCCTATTTTTGGAAAGCTCTTTTTACCTTGGAATGTTTTGCAGTAAGCCACAAACTCAGTCAAAGGTACTACAAACAAATTCATATAAAAATCACCCTAACAACATGCATAAAACCAATATATATTTGTCAAAAGTCATTGTCATGGTTTAACCCCAGCCGGCAACTAAGCCTCTCACTCACTCCCCTCCAGGTGGGATGGGGGAGACAATCAGAAGGGTAAAAGCCAGAAAACTCATGGGTTGAGATAAAGACAGTTTAGTAGGTAAACCAAAAGCCATGCACACAAGGAAAGCAAACCAAGGAATTCACTCACGGCTCCCCATGGGCAGGCAGGTGTTCAGCCATCGCCAGGAAAGCAGGGCTCCATCATGTGTAGCAGTTACTTGGGAAGACAAACACCATCACTCCGAACGTCCCCCCCTTCCTCCTTCTTCCCCCAGATTTATATGCTGAGCATGACGTTGTATGGTATGGAATATCCTTTTGGTGAGTTGGGGTCAGCTGTCCCAGCTGTGCCCCCTCCCAGCTCCTTGTGCACCCCCAGCCCACTCACCTGGGGGGGTGGGGTGAGAAGCAGAAAAGGCCTTGGCTCTGTGTAAGCCCTGCTCAGCAGCAACTAAAGCATTATTAAAATGCAATTAAAACATTGTTAAACTAAAACAGTATTATCACCACTGTTCCCAGCACAAATCCAAAGCCTAGCCCATACTAGCTACTGTGAAGAAAATTAGCTCTATCCCAGCCAAAACCAGCACAGTCATCCTACTAGAAATAACTCCTTGAGTGAAACCAAAATCTGTCTGGAGCTGCTCACTGACAGTTCTAATTTCAGTGATAATGATTCAAAGCAAAGTACAGAAGGCTGCATGGACGTGCTCCACAACACAATACAAAATGAAATTGTGTTATATTTAAAATCTAATTATATATTTAGAAACTAAATTTACTTTTTAAATTGGAGATTAAAATTTAAATTTTATTAGTATTGCACTTATGTTTTTACCATTTTATTATTTCAGTATTAGTGCCAGAAATTGACTACATCAACATTAGAAAAATAAAGGAAAACTAGAGACTGCTCCAAGTGAGTTTATTGGTTTTAGCTCCCTGCATACACTGCAAGTTCTGTGGGAATGCTCTGATGTCTGTACATAATACAGGCACAAGCTTTGCTCAAGAGCTATGGTCAGATTCATACAAACATCCAAACAGATAATCTCTGAAAGAGAAGAAACTGAACTCAACAGGTAGCCAGCAATTATCAACTCCTTATCACTGCAAGATGCTCACACCAACTTCACATACTTTTAAGTATCTGAAACACAAGATGAGCACGGCATGATGTCATGACATGAGATTAATTTTACAGACACGTGTAACTGTAGTATTTGCATTCTTGTTTCACTATCCTCTCTACACTACAAACTCTTCATCACACATAGGAAACACCTGGCTAGTTGCACCAGGAAATCTACCCTTTTTATTCCACAATGCTGCCTATAGCTGCTTCTTTCAGACTCCCTGAAGCTCTGCTTCATAACTTTCTAATGCCCTCCACAGGGAGCATTTCAAAATGAGGGATGGAAGCGGGATGAAGGCGAACAAGAAAAACACTGAGTCTCCCACAGCTTGTCTAGTTTCCTCTTTATAATGTAGGCTCCTCAGGACAAAGCTTATGTATAGCTGTTTCACTGCCAGCCCTGAGTATATAATCAATGGTTTCACAATACTATTGAATCATTTACTTCCATACTATGTCCTTTTACCAATTTGTTGAAAGTCTTTACCCACTAACAAAGTCAATACATTCACACTTCACAATAATGAAATACTTTAATATAAAAAAAATATGCTATTATTTTATGTTTCATTTGCTTCCCTAATATGATATTATAGGGAAAAAGGTAACCTATATAATATTTTTTTCTTAAATGCACCATGATTAAATCTAAGGCATTCTTTGACAAAACTGCATTGAAGTGTACATACAGAACTGTCCCATATATATAATGATGCAAATGAATATCTGTTTCAAACAATTTCACCAGGAGGCGGTTTATATATGCTAAGGAAAAAAGGATTTCTCTGAAAACCAGTTCTCCCAACTTCAGTGAAACAGAGGACATCAAAGTATCTCTACAATATCATACTACTCCTTACAGACATTTCTAAGGATCTCATCATCATGACTTACAAGCAGTTCACAAAACAAAATGGATCAAACAATTTTCTCTGATTGAGATAATGAAAATACGTTCTCTGTTTTCACAGGTGTAACCCCAAAGAGGTGGTGGGTACTAGTGGCAGACCTTGGAATGAAAACAGAATCTCCTGGTTTCCAGTCCTGCAACAGCTAATGCAAGCCTAGCTTTCTGCCCCTCCGTAGAAACAGCACTGTGAGATCAGTAAAGTCAAATACAGGAACTATCTTCTATCATTAGGTGTATGTTAGAGCAAATGAAGTGAGATGAGACATTTTTACTTAAACGTGTTCCATGTTAACTGACATTAAACTTAAATGCAAAAATGTTTTGAGCTTGAGCACATTTAAAGTTCCTCTGAGATCAAGCCTCTCTGCAGTCTCAGGGAGAGAGACACCGAAAAGGGTTTCATCCTAAATATTAGAAAACCAACTCAGGCTGACATGAATAGGCACCCAGTGATACCTACTTCTCACCGTAAAATCGCTGTTATGAAACTATACAGCTAGCCTAGATGAGACACCAAGCTTTACAATAGTCGTAATCCACCTGCTGAAATCATGCATGTCTAACTAGCTGCCTGCTAACTCCCTTTTTAGAGGTGGATGCTGAGACTGGAGCAAGTCAGGCTTATCCTTACTCCCTGTATACTCCTACCATTCTCACAATACAGGGGTGGATAACAGGAGTAAATCATCGTGCTTCTAGAAGTAAAAAGGAAAAGCAGATGAAACTATGCCCACGGATTGTTCTGAGGTTATTTAGTCTATATTCCACTCTTCTGCTCATATTTGCTAAAATAAAATTGCTCTAAACAGTATTCAAGATGTGATACTTTTTTCCCAGAAACAACAGTTGTCTGTGTACAGTTTCACAGTTTAAGAAAGGTTATTTTGTATCAAAAGCCAATTTAAAGTCTTGCTACTTTCCTGAATAGGAACTCTACAAAAAGTAATATAAACAGATAATTAGGCCTGATAAGATAGGCTACAGAGCATAATTAGGTTTACTGAAATCCTTCAGAACATTTTTCTTTGTCGTATTTCTCAAAGATAATATATAAGTAAATATAGTATTAATATGTATAAATAATTAATAGAAAACTTTTGGAAATTAGCTTGGTTGGCACTTGCTATTCAAAAATGGTGTTACTGGGCTAAACTGAGGCTATTTAAATGTGAAAAGTAATCTGATTTGGAAGAAAATTAATTTTCAGCTAGATCTGAAAACGTTAATGCCTTCCTTCAATTCCACTGCCGAAGACGACTGAGGGCTCTGTTATAACTGCCAGTGGACACAATGAACATTTTTTTTCCCATTAGCATCATAACTGCCTTAGAAAGGGCAACAGACTGCTTTCCTGTGATAGATAGCTCTGACTCCATTTCTAGGAACTACAGATCAAAGGAAAACTCACTGCTGAAATAGTGATCTACCGGGGTGTAATGAAGACTAGTAATTTGATTGTGGTTTCTTGATATTTTCAGACACATTCTAACTAAAACAAATAGCTTAATTTTAAACAGTGAAACTGTGTAGGCATGTTCATGGTGTTAGAAAGGATTATTTAAGGCATTCATCACATATTACACTCAGCGCAGAGTCTTGTAAAATATTGAGAACAGTATAGAAGCTGGAACAGCATTTCACATAACTACAGTTTTCCCTAAATGTAACATCAAAAGTCAAATATGATGTCTCCAAGCACAATAGGTTAATTTTTTCCCCAAGGCAGAGAGAGATAATCTTGAGTTTGTAAGTATGCATAATAAGTATACATTGGAAATGTTAATAGCCACTGCATTTGAGAGTACAAAGCTATCTTTTGCTGGCTTAGCAAAATTCAGTCAACTTAATGACTCTCAAACCATAAAATAAGTAATGGGTTAAAGTATGGATTATCACCCCAGACTTTTTAAATGGTGGGTGGGTAAATCCAAGCCTCTGTGTGTATGGGCCTAAACGAAGCTTACAGGAAGAGTAGGGACAGAGGTTTTTAATAAGCCTGAGAAATCTCAAGTGAAGATTTTAAACTGTTTAATGAACCTTTGCAAAAACAATTTATTTAAATTAAATTACATTTTTCACCCTGAGACTAAAATGTAGTCTAGGTGGCAGAATTTTGCTTAATTTCATCCTTCAGTTTAGGTTTGACAGATAGGTTAGCAAGTTAAGTACTGTCGATAAGACCATATCTACTTCTCCATGTGTATTTGAATTTGCGATCAGCATCAGTGAGAGTGTCTCTACAAGCTGTGACAGTACACAGTCCCCAGAATTACAACTATTAAAAGAGAAAAGAGATCTTGTGCCACACAGCTCCATTTCCCACTGGTTGCCACTTCCTATATTATTCTTATTAATAATGTACCTAACTTGTGTTTTAACTAGCTAAAGTAATTGCATATCACAACTTACCTGATAGCTTGCTACTGACATGTCTTGTTCTTTAGTGGTCTTGTATAAAACAGACATGAAAATAAAGTACTGCTGAAAGAATTATCTTTCCTCATACAAGCAGTCTCACTGGGTTTATTTGGCCTGTTCACATAAGTAAGGCAAGCCAGATTTGGCTTTGAGAGCTCTAACTTAAGCTCGTAAAAGGTAGGAAAAACGTGAGGCATACGGATGTACATTTTTTTCTCATCCATGCAGGACAATGGCAAACAGAAAGTAGAATGTCACTTGTCACAAATAGGCTTTCACTCCCTCATTCTGACAGAAAAAGACATTGCCCAGCAATGAAGCAACTGTAGGAGGCACAGTGGAAAGAAATTGTTGAAAAAAGCTATATCACCCCTTGTAATTCTGAAACTCCCAGTGTCTTGCAAGTTGATGTCACACAAGAAAAAAACCTTCATTTGGTCTCCCACTGTTTTGCTGACCTTTCCCCATTGGTGTTGTAGCAGGAGGCAATATAAAAGTGCTTTTATTCCATACAAATTGCTTGGCTGCTAAGCTCTGTGAAATCTGAAAATTACAGTAGTTGCACAATATTTTTCAAAGATCCTCTCTTGGTAATTGCTTCTGACCAGAAAATTAAATGTAGAAGAATGAAATTGCAAGGAACACAGAAGACACAATTTTGATTTCGTTCCTGGTTGCAGAATAGTTTTATTGAAATACAGAGTTGCTGTATCTGAGATAAGAATCTGACCAGAGGTCCTTAACATTTCTCTTTACACTTTCCAAGTTAAACTTTTTTTACTTACTAAGATAACGTCTATATTCAGAAAAAGGCTGAACATTTCACAAATATATTTGCATACTTAATGCATTTATTTCTGCAAAATGTTACATTAAATATTTTTTTTTGTCATTTTTCCTCATCTTTAAGCTTTGCAACTGCTCTGAACTCATGAAATATGGTCAGCGGATTGCAGGTATTTCATATGCCATTTCTAACCATCTGCTGAATTAAAGGAAAGGGCTAGAAAATGCAAAAGAAACAATCTGTATGACGATTTTTCTGACAAAGCTGTCGGTACTAATTTTTATAGGTTCTTTGATATTCCTGAACAATCCATCCCAGCTGAAACCAATGCTTTTCTTGATCTCTTTTGTATCTTTTTCCTTCTCATTCCTGCATGTTTTAACCTTAATCTCCTTTCTCTCTGTATTTTATTAATTTCCATAGCTTTCTTTTAAGCAGAATTACCGAAGGTCTCAATTTGTTCTCCTTTCAATGAGTTCCAGAGTAGCAGTGAAGGTTAAATAAAAAAAAGTACATGTAAAAAACCCAAATCAATTCAAAAATGAAAGAATTGATTTTTTTTATTTTAATTTTGCTCATTGATTTTGTTCACAGAAAACAAAATCAATATAGTAACAGTATACAGACTTTGAAGTTTAATAATATATCCCTGTACAATAAAGAGGTCAAAACCCCTACTGTATCATAAATTTCTCCACTTGGAACTAATTACTACAAGTGGAAAAAAATGGCAGACTACCATTTTTGAAGGAATAGACACAAAGGGTGAGCTAATTCAGACATAAATTCATAACGATCAGGAGAGAAAAAGTGTTTTTCAGCATTGTTGTTCATACAGTTGAAAAGCCATATTATGAAGGAAGGCAAGTGATAATATACACTTTAGTTGCAAATATAATACAGTCTCCTCACACAGTTATACCAGCTTTACATCAGAAACTTGAATGGGCTGAAGTTATGCTTTATTGATAAGAAAAAGTGCTGGCTGAAACTTTATTAATACTTAAAATAACCTCTTTTGTTGTTTCTTATGATGAAGATGAAGGATATTAATGAATAAATTATTTAGGAGAAAATATTCAGCCTTTCCTTTTGCTAAATCGTAAGCTGATGTACTATATAGTGTAATATCCAAATATATATAAAATAAATATAAAAATCGATACAGGTATATATAAAATAGGAGTTGGCACTACAGTCTTTGTCTTTATATGATGTATATAGCTTAATAGTGACTGCAGAGTCGGAGGTTTTCCCTACATGTGGCTTTGATATTGGCAATTGTACAATCCTTGACACAATTGTTCTAGTCTTGAATGCTCTAGCCAAGTGAAATAACTTGTGTTTAACAACAAAATTGTACGCGCATGTATGAGTGACTGTTGATTTCCCTATTCACTGGTAGAGTCATTTAGCATGTTTTGGTTTCTTCTCTGTATCTACCTCAATTTCCTTGTAGAGCCATTTTTCTCAGCAAAATCTGAAGCACCCAAGACTGCTTCCCCTAATACCTGCCCGACCTGTCTCATGTCCCCAAGTAGTACAAAGATTTTAAAATTCTAAGACCATATTTGGATTTCCATAAATTCAGTCCTGAGGTATAAAATTTCTTCTTTGTTTATCTAGCACATCATCAGGGTGGTTCATTTGTTTTCAGGAAACCACAAAAACTTCCTTGATGCAAATACTGAAAATTCAATCTTGTTCACGCTCATCTCCCGGTTACTAATTGAAGCAATCAGCTAATCAAATTTCAGTCCTTTCGAAGACGGAACAAAGCAGAAAACGGTGAGTTTTTTCATCCTATTCATACTCCTAAATAAGATGGTATTTGATCCTGTTCCTCTACTTATGATCATTTCTGCTTTCCAAACCTTTCTCACACACCATTTGCTTTTCTGGTTTGGAGTCTTGACTCTGTTTAATACCTCTCCAAATGCATCCAAAATGTAATCTGAATCTCTTGTTTTCAGGGTTTTTTGAAAAAAAAACAATATAAATCATTTTTATTTTCTCTCTTTTTTTTTTTTTTTTAAATAGCTTTGCTTTCAAGGTCCACTTAGTTCTGCAGTAACCCTGCCCCCTGGGAATCAATTTCTTAACATGAGAGTAAAGAAAGTTCATGTATTTTGTGATCCAACACCCCTTAGAGTTGGAGTTTCATTTCATAAATAATTCACTTACGAGCACATACATTCATTTTACATGATTCCTCAATATGGCCAGGGTGCTGCGTAGTCTGCACTGTATCCACCTACAAAAAATACAAAAATATATGTCTGCTTATCGGGATGTGAGTAGGGTTTGACTAACCTAGTCCTGTATCACGGACCTTATAAGTGAGCAAAAAGATGTCTCTTCTTTCCCTTAGGTCCAAACATACTCCTTAAAATAACTCTTTGGCAGTGAAAACAGTTAGAATAGTGTTACATAGTGTTTAAGAAAAAGAAGGAATTAAATTAACTATGTCTAGGAACAGGATAGTTTTAAATCATCGAGACATTGTAGTGATTTTTACGGTCTTCCTTTTCTTACCTATCATTACTGCAGACAGAGTAAAAAAATAATAAAAATGTTTCATGTATCAGTGACAAGCATAACTTTTCTCTGTGAAGTGATGGGATAAATACCGCAGTAAGTAGCTAATAATATCAGATAGTTGAAAGAAGCAAAGAACAGGATTTCATAAAAAAACAGACGGGCAACTCTTCTTCCCCCCCCAAAATAAACATGAGTGAGCGAGCCAGTTTTGGAGGGCAATATATAGCATACGATGACAATTCTGTGAACATCTAAGTTATTCAAAATGCGAGCTATCAACTATTATGCTACAAGGTGGACATAAAGAAAATGGAGAACTAGAGGAAAACATGCTTCCTTTGAATCTCTTTGATCAATACGTTTATGAAGGAAATGAGACACTAAAGAGATATTCCCATCTACTGATAAAAAGTGAAGGTTTCTGTCCAATACATTCTTCAAAAACAGTCCTTAAGATGTCACTCAGAAGCGGGTCATCTACATGAACAACATTAACCCATTATGTGTTGGTTACCTAACATCTTTGGTTGGCATTCACTAGACAGTCTTTTCAGCTTCTCCGGTATTTTTGTATTATTAATAATTTATTTTACATCACTCACTACTAAGCCCTTATTTTCCAACATTTTAATGAATCACTTCCTCTAATCTATTACACACACACAAAGTTAAAACCAAATTACACAAGTGTAGGATAGCAATGTCAAGCATCTCTACAAAGCAGCTTTTGCTCTATGAACATAATCCATAAAAGACTCCCAAATGTCCTCAAATAAGTAACGTCTGTTCCTCAATCTAAATATGATCTTCTTACAGAAAGCCATCTGGGACAAGCAAGCAAAACATTCTGCTTTGGTTGCAGAAGAAATGTATTTATGCCTCAGTAAAATTCTTCATCATCATCAATCCAATTATATGCAAATTTCTTTGCTCAGTTTCCACTGTCTGAGCTTGAATAAACAACAAAAATACTAAACTGGCCCAAAAGATTTTGCAGAAATATAGGTAATGCACCTATCTACCTGTCTTGATCAATATATCTCTCTACATATTATTTAAGTACATTGAGTACCTCAGAGTTGTTAACTTCAACAGTTATTCAAATTCATATAAAAAATAAATTTTGCTAACTTTAAGGAGAATGCATTCACTGGAATAGTAGACTTGTCCAGTATGCAATCAACTGAGATCTCCTACCATGTATTTTAAGTATCTTTCTGCAAGATATAAACACAATTGTGAGCATTTGGTGCATTCATAAGGTATTTCTGAGGTCAAAAAGGTTCATAAATATAACAGATTTCTTCTATAATCAGACCTCTCTTCTACGACAGATACTCGTGCTATTTTTTCTGTTAACAAATCAAATCATAAATCTATGCAAGAGAAAAGCTAAAACGAGCAAAAACAATTACCTGGCAAATACTAGACAAAACGTTGAATCTTTGTATCAAAAATGCAATGTATTATATCCTCACAAATTCAGATAATCATGGCAGTCTCAGTGTGTGTGTCTATATTACCTGCTGATGCATTATAAAAAGGGAAGGATGAAAGCGCAATTTGTTGTGCCTCTCCACATTGCACCTTAACGAGCAACAAACTTTGTACCACTTGCCAATCTTAGACATACACTGTGCAGACACAGAGAGCAAACTGATGGAGGGCCTTGCATCTGCGTTGCAAGTGCTATGCACCACATGACACCCTGAAGACAGTGCTGGAATGAAGACAATGCTTCAAAAGGATCAGTGGTGCACTTAAGCATGTACAGCAGGACTCCAAATATAGACTCAAATCAAATTCACACACAAAAAAACCCTTCCTGTGCTCTGTATAATTAATGTAGATGCATCTATACATCATGATGGAAGGAAAAAATTAGAATTTTTTTTCTCCTTTTCTAAATTTCTGTGAAAGAAGCTGCTGTTTTCCTCACTCCTCTATGGCAGGTGAAGAATCTTGCTAACTTCCAGGAAATTTATATTACTTGTTGCTCCTCCCATTTCCTGGCATGAAAATGCACATACACCAAAGAGTTAAATGAAGAATGGGGAGTCACTACCTCAGTTTTCATGAGAAAAATGCTTGCAGTTCTCCTCCAATCCAGTCCATAACACTGAAATACAGGCCTGGAAGTGTCTTATTACATACTGAGTCCAGTTTCTGTTTACAATATGCATAATATCACATATTTCCTTTATAGGTTAGAATCTTCCTGCATGAATAGTTCCATGGGAAATTTGTTCCAGAATTGCAATGCTGCAGTATATAAATGTTATTGTAATAAAACCCCCAAGTTTATTCATGGGTATTTATACCTGTTTATTCTTTTCCTTAACTTACATATTCATTGCCATTGGGAAGTGAACTTTTAGTATTATTGATATATATTTGCTATTATATTATATTTTTTCATTCACTGAGAAGCCACACTTTAACAGAGTATAGATGATCACAGCCACAACATATTGCTACAAACTCAGAATCATTAACTTCCACAAGCACCTTTTTATCATTGATTTTTTTTTGCCATTCATCTCACTTTATTCTTAACACTAAATCTGTGTCTGTAAATACGTTATGATTGCCATATATATTATATATTGGTCTGACTGATGTGTGTGTATTACTAAAAATTTGAGACATTACAAGTTTCTGCAACATTCAACATGTCTTAAACGGAACTGAAAGGCAAAACATGCTCATTTTTGCCCACTATAGCAAATGCCAGATAAAAATATAGCTCCACAGATTTCCTGTTACATTTCACAAGATGCTTCTAACCTATTTTTAAACTTCTTTTACACACACAACTTCATTTTCAGTTTGTGACAGAAATCAAAATAGGATACATGGAACTATAGGAAGTGTATTGAATATATTTCCTTAGAATATACATGTTGAATAAGGAATACTAATTCTCGTATTCTTAAACAAACAAAAAAAAATCAATCAATAAACAAAATATTCAATATCTTTATGTTGTGCCATTTGTACAATATTTGTGAATTGTTAAAGGCCGTATATAGGGTAAAAAAAATAGGCAAACTGAAACTGATGAAAAGTTCATCTGAATAAGAAATTAATGGAGTCTGCTACATATGATCACAGAGATGCACAGATTTTTGTCATGAGATTTTCTGTAACAGTTATGGTCTAATTTAGTATAAGAAAACCTATTAATCATCCTGATGATCAAAGTTTAAACGCAAAAAAAAATAAATCAACTTAAAAGGGTAACACACCTAGATTTAGTACACAGTTTAACATTACAGTATTCTCATTTAAACTTACTTAAATTCAAGTTGCCATATTCTTAACTATCTTGCATCAGCTTATTCTAGTTTTACAACTTCATTGTGGCTACTGCAGACTCCTGCATGTTAGGTAAAAGGTAAATCAAGTCCATCAAAAATAATCTTTTACTTCATAGCAAAAACAGAACAATAAACAAATTATCATTTTAACCCATCATTACAAGCTTAAAATTGATAAAATAATCATGTATCATTCATTATCTTTACAAACTCTCTGTTTTATTGATTTCCTGCTCACACTATGCCTGTGAATGAATTTTGAACATTTAGGCATCTGGTGAATCCCACCACTTCCTATTATTAGGATATTAGGATTATGTTCTGTTCATAGTCACACTTTGCAGTAATACCATGATGTATCAACCACTCTTCATGTTAAGCACCAGGGGACTGCTGGCTCACAAAGGTAGTGGTTAGAGATGGAAAGACTGTGTCCACGCCATTGCCCTGAAATTAATTCATTCATCCCCACAAACTAAAGAATTTATATCTTAGAAATCAAAAAATCACATACATGTAACTGTTTAGCAATCAGTTCTTTCTAAAAAAATCCAAAATGTTGTAAAATAAACATAAACATATACCTTCTGCTAGTAATAGGTAGGAATGAAAATCATAATATGAAATATCCCATTTAACTCTCTCATCTACTCTCGCACAAGCGCTGTAATAATAAAAATGTTGCAAATTTAATGCTACTTACTACAATGCCTTGCAATTCCTGAAGCAGACAAGTGTTTTCATTACAATCCAGTAAAATGATATTATTGTTCTATTTTCAATACATATACATTGACTTATCTCAGGTAGACAGTGTTCAGAAATATAACTAACTTGTTAATAGTTTTTTGAAGGCACAGCATGCAATAATGTAGTATCAATCTACCTAAAAAGTCTCAGTAATGCAAACTTCCATATGGTTTGCATATTACTTCTGTAATACGTTTATTAAAATCCTGTCACCTTACCCTACAGAACTAATGCATTAAGAAGCACTGTAGTAATAAGAAAGTTACCTATTTCGGTTATTTATTACAATCTTAAGCCAGCAACAGTGTGGACTTCCTTGAAAACTAAGTAATGCTATTATGTCAAGAAAAAAAAAGGCTCACAGAAAAGCAGAACAGCAAGTACTGATATCCTTAGATGCCTCTGGTGCTGCTCTTTAAACAGCTTTCACAATGTAGCTTGATCTTGGTGTAGATAATGCTACTAATAGTTTAATCCATCATTAAGAAACCAAGGCATGAAAAGCCTGGCCTACGTTTTGTTGTTGTTTCTTTTCTTTTTTTCCTTTTCTTAGGAGTACAGGAACACCCTGGAGGGAAAATACCTGTATAATTCTTTTTCTAAACTGATGAAGTTCCATTTCAAAACTAACAAGATTTTTTTACATCACCTCAAACCTCCAGAGGGTTGAAATATTTTTTTTCAATTTCTAGACTAAGCATATAATGGTATATTAATTGCTATTATATCAACATTGTTCTTTAATACTTTTTGTCAGTATTTATTCCAGATATTTTTAGGAAGAGCAATCAAATCTCTCACCACTTACTTTCCTAACATTCAGAGTTACATGTAGCAGTGGCTTAAATCCAGACGGCAGGAATAGTTACCACCCTCATGCATCTGCTCCACCCTTCTGATGGGCATTAAAGCCTTCAGGGAAGGGCTATATGATATGACTATGAATGAGCTCATGTACTATTGCAGTCTTCAGCTCGGTGTACTAAAGTAAAAGAATTTCAGTTTTGGTTTACCCTAAGATACCAGGCAGTGGTTAACCAAGTGATTCAAAGAAGGTTCAAGTATTCGTGCCTTCAGGATAGTAACAACTTCTGCCATCCAATTTTAGCCTGCCACAGCATGTCTCTCAGAGCCGTAAGTCTGAATAAGCAAAGCCCTTTTAGTCATGTCTCGCACAGCTGACTCTATATTCCATGGTTTTTTAACAAGTCTTTCTGAATCTTTAAATGTAAGCTTAATTTTTCCTGAAAATGGCTGACCAGAATAATATATAACGATTTTCAGATGAAGTCTCACAAATGACTCCTTGAATGACCATTTCTCTCACAGCAGCACACAACTTGATGCAGCCTTATTTTGCAGAAAAAAAAATTTGCCTGTGTCACACTGGTGCTCATAATAACTCTGCCTAATTCATTAAATTTTCCTCTTTTTCTACTGCTTCCGTCTCATTATTTCCTAACTCAATTTACAACTTGTCTTGTTCTTGCTATTTTGAGTTATTAAGTTTCATTTTCATTGCTACAGTCTAAAAAGTTTTCTAGTCCTTCATCTAGTACAGTCTAATCCTCACCCAAATTCATTATATTTATCATATTTGTTTCATATTCAAGTTTCATTATTACGTTTGCACTCTGTGCACAAAGGTTAAAATATGAAGCAAAATCAGTCTTAAGACTGATGCTTGACTTGAGGGAGTAACTTTCTATTTATAACACTTAATCTTTGCAACAATACAAATTGTCATCTCATTTTAGTGACTTTTGTAATTCCTCCAGTATTACCCATCTTCCTCAGGTGTACAGATAATTTCCCAGGTGGCACAGTATCAACTGCTTGCTGAAGTCCAAAGAGAGAGATTACTGCATTTTCTTTATCTAGGAAAGTGATTATCTTTTCCAAGGAAGGTATCCGATTGGTTTGTATGAACCCTTGCAGTAAAGCTGTTTTCAACTTCTATTTTATCCCATATGAGCTATGAAGTTGATCAGGGGACTGGAGCACCTCCCTTATGAGGAAAGGCTGAGACACCTGGGTTTGTTTAGCCTGGAGAAGAGAAGACTGAGGGCAGGGGGAGATCTTACCAATGCTTATAAATATCTAAAGGTTGGGTGCCAGGCGGATGGGCCGAGACTCTTTTCAGTGATGCCCAACGACAGGGCACAGGTTGGAACACAGGGAGTTCGACCTGAACATGAGGAAAAAGGTCTTTCCTGTGAGGGTGCCAGAGCAGTGGCACAGGCTGCCCAGGGAGGGTGTGGATTCTCCTTCCCTGGAGACATTCAAACCCCTCCTGGACGCGTTCCTGTGCCCCCTGCTCTAGGTGTGCCTGCTCAAGCAGGGGGGTTGGACATGATGATCTCCAGAGGTCCCTTCCAACCCCTGCCATTCTGTGATTCTGTGAAATAGCAAGCTGATACATCTATTGCTTACTTTGCAATGTCAAATATTACTTTTTATCTCATGGGCATAACTGACTTCATAGGAATGCTTTACACTTCATCCCATTAGAGACACTGAGCCAGTAATCCCTGTTCAATATAGACCCTTCTACTATATCTGGGCTATAGCAGGCTTCAGGGGCTTCTCTTGCTTCTTGCTGCCCTACCCCACACCTGCCCTTGCTTCAAGGTAGGCAAGCAGGACACTGACTAGAGAGGAGAATAAATGCAATAAAGCTGAGCGGAGCTGAGGCTGCCTGAGCATCAAGAGACCTGCTGTTCATTCCCAGGTGGATAAAACTCCAGCTGTCAGGCAGCAGAGAGAATTATGCCAAAGGCACAGTAGGGCTCTAAAGGTAGAGTGTCACAGAGTGGCCAAAACTAAAAGAAAGAGTTATGCAAATAAGTGAGAGGGAAAGATGTAAGGTGGGGGTCGGGGAGTGGGGCTGGGTTTAACTGCTTTATACAGGATCCTTAGGCATGGAATGGCCAGGACATTCCTACCAGCCTTTATATCAAATTCCAAAGTACAATTAGGTATCGCTCTTGCTCTAGAAAACTCACTGGTCATGGCAACACCCCACCGTGTTGTAGTAAAAAAGAAAAAAAAGGCAAAAAAAATTAAGCAAGGCCACTAAGAAAATACGTCAGAAGACAAAAGTAAGCACTGTTACCAGTCTATCACCAATTTAAAAGGAAACAGCCCATCGTTACTATGACATTTCTTTTAGATGAGCATAGATTGAATGCACTATTTCAACAGATCACAGAAAGCATGGATGTAAAACACAGATTCATAAGATGGCATTTAAAGATGAGTATTGTCCAGTAGACAAAACCTGAAATTAGGTTTCCTGAATCCCTCTTCAGTGTACCTCCAAGTTGTAGTCAAAAGGTTTGTAAGTTACTTCATACATTCATCTAAATACTCAAGATACATTATGGAAGCATCATAATGATGAGCTAAGTTTATAAAGAAAGCAGTGATCTTTAGATACTATGTTATATATATGCAAAATACTATGGAAATTTTTATACTGACAGTGTAAACTTGTTTGTATTGTCAACTGTTCACTTTCTTAAAATTAAGTTCAAAACAAGAGGGCTGTTTGTATGTATGTCTTCTCTTTCAAAGGAAACACAAATTCCATGCTTCTAGTCAGTTGCAACTTTTGAAGTCCTTTATCAATGAGCAGTATGGTGTTTCCTAACAAATGAGAACTTATTTCATAGTCTGTCTTATGAGCACAGTGTGGTAGATTGGTTTAATTAAAGTCTGTCAAATTATCATAAGGATTTTACATTCTGCAAATAATTGCTTTTTCTCCTCTATTCACTTTTTCTTAATGGAAACAGAGAAAGTTGGTTTTATCTTTAATATATGATGTAGAACAAAGGGAAAAGAAGAAAGAAAAATGAGTAGTTAACAGTGACCTTTAATTTCTTGGGCATCATTTTACGTTAAACCTAAAATGATCAAAATTAAGCTAGATTTGACAGTAGTTATGTATGTGAAATTACATCATGTATCCAAATCAGACTATCACTCTAACAGTACACATCTGAAAGCCCCTGAACAGTGGAATGCAACAGAAGTTGCATACAAATGTTTGTGAGATCAGTTAAAACACCTCACATTAGACTGCACTCTAGTGATCCAAACATAGCTTATTTTGCATGCTTACAGATATTAGGTCACCATTAATCCTTTTGTTCATAAATTCTTCACCACAAACTGATTTATGTACAGAACTGGTACATGGGAATATGGAATTAACACTATATGATGTTTTGGTTTAGGGGTTTTAGTTTGTTTGTTTGTTTTTTTTAATCAAAAATAAAAAGCACCTTTTTCCAGTGAAACAGCAAGATGCTTACTTTAGGACCCAAAATCAGTCTTAAGTGAGTCTCCACTTCTTTCATATTAAATTACATCTAATATGCAGTGTGTGCATACTGTGAAAAGACTTACTTTATCAATGTAAATTAAGAAGCTGCCCCTACTCATCATATTACCAGCTATAGTACTCATTAGTATGACAGGTGAGAACGACCTACCCCCTATTTCGGGGTGGAGGGAGGGGTGGAATAAAAAATATTTTTCCAAGTATGATTCTGGAGACACATGTACACCAATGAAACTATGAGTAGTCTGGCTGGCAAGCAGAGTACAGCAGCCAAGGTTGATCGGTGACAATTCAAGATATTTATTTCAAATAGAAGCATGCGTCAGAAATTAACAACAGGTGCACACTTCATGTATATTATAATTGGTTTTCTGCATCACAGTGTAACATTTTACAAATGAAAGGCTTCTCTCTCTTCAAATAGCAAGAGTACTGAGCTGATTTCATCTTAAAAGTTGCATAACCTTTTTCCTGACACCTTTTCAGTAGTTATTTCTTCTAATTTGAGTCCTCCTGTAATCAGGATGACCACAAACAGAAACCTTTGTGGAGAGATTTCTAAATTATTTTGAAAGACATCTTTCTGTAGTTAGCTATCACACACTGGTGCACTGAAATGCTGAAAAACAACCAGCATGTGTTACAAGATAAAAAGGAAAGCCCAACTATCATTTTTTCCCAATCTTCTATCTGCAAATGATATGGAAGTACCAGCTCTGTAAATTAAAGGAAACTTGTTAGAAACACACAGAAACCACTCAGTCATTGTGCAGTTATTCCAGGCCTCTCAATCTCTCCACTTAGGAGGTGACTATTCACCTTTCCCTGTGAGAAGTACAGCAGCAGAACCCTACTTAAAACTGCCTGTTCACAAAATATTTGGAAAAATTGTGTAACTACTGAGCAGAGTTAAAAGAAGCAACTTTAACAGTTAAAGTTTTCCAGTTACAGGTTTCTTTATTATTTTCAAAGCTGTGAGATGGCTTAGCTTCTTCAGGAAAATGGGACGCCTTTGGAGTCCCTTTTCTTAAAGCCTTCATGTCATATCAGGGGGAAAAAAGTAAAAATTAGTGGTTACTCTCCAGCTTCTGGCTTTCAAGTACAACAAATACAATCAAATACATTGCTTAGGTCCAAGACAAAAATTCTGCTTTGCAGGAAGGAAAATATTTCAACAGGAACTCAAGAAATCTAAGGCTGTAGATTTTTTGCTTGGGCCTCCTAAATTTAAAATAATGCAAATTCTTTTTGGGATATTGTAGAGGGGACTACAAGGAGGAGGAAAGTATCTATGACAGGCGTTAGTATAATAGAGTAGCTAAGCCCTTGTTTTTTGAGCAGACTACCAAAGACAACTGATTCATTGTGGAACACAAGGAAAACAGCAGCAAGAGGAACCCTGGTGTCTCCCTGTCTGTATCTGCACAGAGTGTGGGTATGACACTGGGGTAGCTTTTACTTTGTGGAAGGTGGGGTCTACCCTCAACTGACCTTTATAAACATTAGTAAAGTCCTTCCATGTATTATTTCTCTTCTGCATTAATGGTGAAGGGAATGCACGCTATGACCAAGTCTGGTGTCACAACAAAATGAAGCAGGAGAGAACTATACACTGGACATACACTGCACAGTTAGTGGGATGAACAGAAACTTTATCGTGAGCAATTATATCTGCTCAAGTAGGAAGAGCCATGTTCAATAAACCCTTCCCCCTCTCCCCCTTTTAAGGTTGGTCTTTTTAAAAAATTTCTGTGAGGATGCTTGTTAACACTCAAGATGATTGAAACAAGCAGGCCAGGTCACCTTCCTTATTCTTGACCCACAGAATTGTAGCAGAAATCCATGAAACTGAGAGGGAGTAAAGTAAAAGTCACTGAAATAAGCCTTATTTCAATTTTCCTCACTACTTTTTATGTCTGGTGGCATCAGGCAGGAGAAAACTGCATTCTTTCTAACAGTGGCCAGGTGTTGGAGCAAAGACATGCAGTCATATATGAAACACGGTTACAAAATACATTCTAAAACAAATTTATGGCTTACCTTAGAGGGTTTCAACCATGTAAATAAGTGGCAAGGAGCTATTACCACCCTACTAAACAGATGGATGACATGTCAAAAATCTGGCACAAACATCTTATTATTTATTTTAAAACAAAGTATTGTGAAATGTTTAGAAAACCTGATCTGACCAAAATATCCTCCTGATTTGATTCCTAAAATATAATTTGTTACTGTAATTAGTTTGAACACAAAACTTTCTAATTTCTGAGCAACAACATATTTCTGAAGAATATACTTCATTTCAGTCTCACCTTACTAGATTTTACTTAGGTTTTCACTATGTAACTATGCTTCATGATTCAAAACTGTTTAGAGATAACAATTAAACCAAAAGAATCATGCTCCTCACAGTGTGTTTTACATTTACTAAGTCAGTGTTCCCCCTTATGCTTTTAAGGATGGGGGGGGGGGGGGGAAGTGGTGCATCTTCAAGGAGTGCAGACATTTTAGATATACTTGATTTACTCAATTTGTTTTAAGTTGAAGAGTGAAAAGGAATCTTTGACAAAACCATCATCTTTAAAATATGGTGATATTTCATTTTCCCCCTTCTGCACCGTTTACATTGCCTGCAACTGAAATATTTCCAGTAGTCATTGTGTCCAGCTTTT
Organism: Phalacrocorax carbo; assembly: GCF_963921805.1. Classification (NCBI taxonomy): domain Eukaryota; kingdom Metazoa; phylum Chordata; class Aves; order Suliformes; family Phalacrocoracidae; genus Phalacrocorax; species Phalacrocorax carbo. Next base: position 22,871,411 of record NC_087516.1, on the reverse strand, counting down.
CAGAGTTGTCACTTCCTAGCAAATCTGCTTAAGCAAAGTACTTACATTGTTCAAAAACAGACCAAACATATAATATAAAATGCTTTCTATACTTCTTTGCAGGACAACTGATATTCAAGCACACAAAACAGAAAGAACACGCAAATATCTGGAAGTTGAGTTCTATAGACTCTTTTAAATCCATAAATCTGGTACTCCCATGATTAGTTTCCAAAAACGCCTAGAATTAGCTCACTTCTTTTGCCTTAGATGATTTTTTTCTGCACAATAATTATAATCAACACAATACAATCATACAATAATCAAAATGCTATTTCCAAAGAAAAACCTCTCCAGGCCATTAAAACTAAAAAGAACACTTCACCTGAGGACAGGAAAACAGAAGACGATCATTTTTAACCCCCTCTAGTCCACAAGCTCTTTTGGTCAGCATTTGATGCCCTGCAAAATTGCTACAGCTTTACACTTATGGGCCTTTAGCCCACAGTATAAAAAAACAAACCCTGTATGCTGAAATGAACTACACTGACAAAAGTTAAGATCTTTGCCTAGGATATCTATTACACTTTGCAGAAAAGAAAAAAAAGGTATAAAATAAAATTATCCTTTTAAGAGTGATTTTTAAATTCTGGGTGTCAAGAACTTTTACAGATGACAAACTGCAGAATAGTTTTAGTTGTTACAGGTCAGTAAGCTAGTTCCTGAAACCTTTCTAAGATTTTCTGATTTTATTAATTTAATTTCTGCATGATTATACAAAAAATCTTATTAATCTTTCAAGTTTATACATGAAGAATTATGTAAGACTATAGTTACTTCCACTGCTTTAGAAAGCTGGTCATGTTACAGGAAAGTCAGTGCTTCTTACTGCGTACAATTCAAATCCCAATACTCTGATGGCCCGTTAACACCAAGTATGTCACCCTTTAACACCGCAGAATCAATACACTGGAATGTCATGGTACCCTGATGGGCCACAAAGCCTCTATATACATTTATTAGACAAAGATTTTATATGACTTCAGAGAAGAAATGTGTCAAGTTAAAATCAATTTCAAGTTTCTCACTAAGAAGGAAATAGTCCTAGGTAAATAAAAGATTTTTTTCAAGTTCCACTCAGTCAAACACAGGAACTAAAAGAAGGTCAATGTCCTTTAAACATCCTCTTCTGAACAAGGACACTTGCATGTGCACACTGTTATAAATTCTCCCCCTCATTTTCAAGGTGGGTTTCTTTTTGACAGCTCTTTCCTACCCAGATCATCACCCACCCGCACCTTGCTGAGATCCCCTTTCAAGAAAGGATAAGAAAAATACAAATAAAACCTAATACAAATATTCTAATATAATCAAACAATAATATCCCAAAGCCTAGGTACAAAAAGCTCTTCTAAAGTTTATGTCATTCATTTTTTCACAAGATAAGTTAACTATTGGGTCTACTAAAAGGAAGATCAGACAATTTCTTACATTTTAAAAATGCCTCTGTAGCACACTCCAAAGAACTCAAGAGCAAGTTATTTACATTTCAGAAACAGTGGGAATTTGCAGGTGAGACAAAACCATTAGTATTTTCTCACAATTAATTCTTCAAAACATTTTTAGAATGAAAGACAAGAAGCATTGTTGATCATGTGCCTTCCATCCTTGTAGAGATGGATAAGCAACCAATCCAGGCCAATCTAAGATTCCCTGGATGCTTAACAGAAAAAGCATTTTTTAAAAAACCCTCCCTCAGCTGCTATGCAGCTGACAGACTAAAGAATACCCTCTTTCTTTAATCTCTGAATTTCAAAACTATGTCCATTTGCAGGTGACACCAAGCTGAGTCATGCAGTTGACACACGTGAGGGACGGAATGCCATCCAGAGGGACCTGGACAAGTTCAAGAAGTGGGCCCATGTGAACCTCATGAGGTTCAACAAGGCCAAGTGCAAGATCCTGCACCTGGATTGGGGCAACCCCCACTACCAATACAGGTTGGGGAATGAAGGGATTGAGAGCAGCCCCGTGGAGAAGGACTTGGGGGTACTGGTGGTTGGAAAGCTGGATGTGAGCCAGCAACGCACACCTGCAGCCCAGAAAGCCAACCATATCCTGGGCTGCATCAAAAGAAGTGTGTCCAGCAGGTTGAGGGAGGTGATTCTGCCCCTCTACTCTGGTGAGACCCCACCTGGAGCGCTGAGTCCAGGTCTGGAGCCCTCAGCACAGGAAAGACACGGACCTGTTGGAGCAGATCCAGAGGAGGGCCACAGAAATTATCAGAAGGATGGAACACCTCTCCTGTGAAGAAAGTTGGGGTTGTTCAGCCCGAAGAAAAGGCTCCAGGGAGACCTTACTGCAGCCTTTCAGTACTTAAAGGGGGCTTATAAGAAAGATGGGGACAAACTCTTTAGTAGGACCTGTTGCAACAGGGTAAATGGGTAATGGTTTTAAACTAAAAAAGGGCAAATTTAGACTAGTATAAGGAAGAAATTTTTTACAATAAGAGTGGTGAAACACTGGAACAAGTTGCCCAGAGAAGTGGCAGATGTTCCATCTGTGGAAACGTTTAAAGTCAGGCTGGACGGGGCTCTGAGCAACCTGATCTAGTTGAATATGTCCCTGTTCATTGCAGGGGCAGCTGGACAAGACGACATTTAAAGGCCCCATCCAACTCAAATTATTCTATAATTCTATGACTTTTTTTTCTTTCTATGGTTTCCTGGAACCCTGCATATCTCTAAGACCTTGTCAAAAAAAACACAGTACAGGCTTCAGTACATAAAATTTAACATCTGAGCTTTACTGCTCTACTAATTCCTAGAGAATAGATTAAGGTGATGTTATACAAAACTGTTCACTGCCTGCAAGGGAACTAGTCCATGAAAAATTTCTGAAAATATTGAACCAATATTGTCAGATCTAGCCCAGAGAGAAACAGAACAAAAATAAGTATTTCCACAGAGAGTAAGGAAGTTCTAAACCTATGTAGGCTTGATTACTTTCTAGACCAATAGGAAAGTTCCGTGTTACTGTTCGTTATATTTGTAATCACAAAAACCAAAAATTAATATGAATTTCATTGATCACCCTTTATATTTTTTATACACAGGTTCAGATTTCAATTTGTAACCTATTCACAACTATTCTGGACAAAGAATCATTTTATTTTTCTTTTTTTTTCTGAGTGCTATTTTAACCATTGATGCAAACATTTTTTGTGTGATGCCAAACATGCTATTTTCCAACTCACTATCCTCTACACCCTGCCATTTCTAAAGAATCATTACACACCTGCCCTACAAAGCTTAACGTCGCTGAGAAAGAAACAATGCATGTGTTCATCTGGAGCTGCATTTTCTAGCAATATACAGCACATATTGTGTCTCATCATAAAATTTTTAAAGTATTTTGCTAAATTATTTTCACTCTGCTCGTACAAATAGTCCTACTGAATTAAATGGAAGTGGTGATGCTGTAATTCCTACCACACTGCCAAAAACTAAACAAGGTGGTTTAGCAGCTTATGGCCCAGGCTTCCAAAAGTCTTTTGCAAGCCTGTATTAGACGTTCACAAAGGAACAGCGAACTAGATCACACACAAGTTGGCATCAACTAAAAATTTTGACACAGCATTCACTGAAATCCTGTAAGAAACACATAAGTTAAAGCAGCCACGAGTTATCAGACGAACCACCGAGTGCATTAATGACAGGTCTAGTTTGTTATTTTAGTTTTTGTGTCCTTAAGGAGCTTTCTACCTGTGGGATTACACATATAGGAAATTATACAGAAGAGATGTTAGTTTCTTCTCAATAATAAAATTACACCTTTAACAGTGAAAATATAACAGCAAGTTACTGTATTCAAAAGAAGAAAAGGATACTTGCAATATGTTTCCATTAAGGTACAGTAACTATTTAAATTCATAAAATAAAGGCTTACAAATCCATATGAAAATTATTCTCTCAGTTAAATGGCAATTGGACAACACAGATTAGCATCTATAAATAATTTATAAACCAAAATTCAAACTGGATTCTTATGAGTTTCAATTTTTTCTTAATTCTTAATTTCTCAATTTTTTCTTAATTCACTACATCTTTCAGTATAAAGCAAACTACTGCTGCTTAAATATGATTCTTCAATATTTTTTCACAAATATGACTCTTCAACTTATTAAAATATGTGAGAGAATAAAGTTATCAGTATTGAAGTTGCACTTAGCTCTTGCAGAGAAAAAAATTACATGTAAAACCTTTATTGTGACCTATGTTTTTAAGGTAGCAGCACAGACAGTGTTTCTCAGAGATACCAGCTGATGCCATGTTTTTTTCTCCAAAAATGTAAACTAAAATATTTAGCATCTCATGATATTTTTCTTTATGCTGGCATTAAATACTGTGATAGAATGATTTTGTGGAAGTCTGTCAACACAACTGCTGATATTCCTGTGTAACAGTACCCAAATTGAGGGGATTATCAGCAGGACTTCCCATTAATACATTAGTGAATGTCAATTTAAAAAGTCTGGCTCAAAAGAGGCAAAGCTGCCACTTTGCTGTGTGAAATCAATGCATTCCATCTCAGAAGCTGTTTCCATACATTCCTCCATTTCTCTCAATCAATGACATCCAGAACAAGTAAAGATTGAAAAAAAAAAGCTGAATAGTGTTTCTACATGCTTTAATAAAAAGTGAAAATTTCAAGCCATCTTGCTGATTTCCACCCAAACAATGGGTTTTAGTTGTAACTCTAGTCATGCAAACTGCATGCTGTGGGGGGGAAGAAAAAGAAAAAAAGAAAGAAAAAAAAACAACGCAGGAAGACTCCTGAGAATATTAACGTCCACGTGTTTTGCCTCTTGTGAAGCATTCAGCACACAAGATTTTCATTATTGCTACTTCCCCTGGATGCTTTAATATTTTCTATGACGTCTCTTACCAACTGACGAGTGTCTCTTAGCAGACGTTGCTGTGCTTAGTTCTAAGTCTCAGGAGAGTTAGGGTACTTTTGCCAATTAGAAATCAGCAAGTTGTTTAATTAACACACCCTTTTCATTAATGGTTTAACCCAAAGCTGACAAAGAGTCTTTGTTGCAACCCATGAACAAAGAAAGGAGTACTAATTAAACATCCTGAAGTTTCTAAAGGGATAGTTTCTTTCAGCACCCAAGGGATTGTCTGAACTCCTCAGAGGACCTCCAGAGCCTTCCAAGAGCACTTGGATTTTCTTATAGCTGTCCTGACTCGCTCAGGGGAAAAAAATAAAGAACACCAAAACCTGAAGTGTGAAGATTTTGGACACTTTTGATGCTTCAGAGTTAAGTTTGCATGAAGACAGATGTTCAAAGTCTTTTGATCAGACTAAAATACAACAGATTTTTACTTCATAGTAACACAAATCTGAACTCAAGGCTGGAAAACTGTTAGACATTACGCGGGAGCTAAACTGATGCAGCGGGGAAGAGGAAAGGTGATTCCCTGCACTGGGCACTGAGTACCTATCAGAGGGGTAAACAGAGAGGTCTGCCACAAATTTCTTCCTTTCTACATTCTTTCAGACTTTCTATGTGCATTTTTTTCACGTGTACATGATGTGTACATTTTCTTAAAATCAATTGGCCAAGCGAAGAAGTAACAGGCAAGGGTTTCTAACTGGAAGTGAGTTTGAACTGAGGGCTTCTGATGCAAGGCAACAAGTGGCTTTCCTGGAGACAGCTAGCAGTGATCTTTGCTTCAGCTGTCCACCCTACTGCCCCCTCACAGACCTCTACTCCCACTCTTGGAAAAGCAACACTGTTTTTGAGGCAGCTGCTTGCTAATAGCTGCAGTTTACAGCCTGGTATAGTAAGGCAAAAGAGCACTTATTCTTTAATGTCTGGGCTTCAACTTGCACTGATCCAGTACCTGCTGCGTGAGCAATTATACTGCCCAGGAGTGACAAAGGGATACACAGACACGAGTAGTAAGTGTCATAAAGTTAGATAATTGCACCCATGAATCAGGCCTCTAAGGCGGGGTGTGTATAAAGTGACTGTACATGGATTGTGTTTGGAGGATGCAGAAGCAGTATTACACTATTTTACTCTCCCTTATACCACAGTGTACTTTGCCACTTCTAAATCTGACACAAAGTCCAACAGAACAACAACAGAGGAAAACAAGACCAGACTTTGGAAAGCTGTCAGAGCAAAGGCTCAAAATACCAACCATCCAGACTTGCTTCACCTATCTTCCATCCTGTCTTAGTAGTGTAATATTTCATTAATCTTTTATATAGATTTATACATTTATTTCTATAGTAACCAGAAAATTAAGAAAACTCTTTTTTCTTCTGTATTTTATAAGATCAAACCTATGTGCTTGCTTGTTCAGAACCTGTATTCAGTTTCAGCCACTAAATTCAGGATTTTTGTCATAATGCCAAGGAATTATTTCTTAGATTCAGTCACATCCAAAGTTCCACAGATCCATCCATCATTACTTCACATCTAGCAAAAGACTAAATCCTGTGGACTACTGCCAGAGAGAAATGAGAATCAAATAAGTTTGCACCACAAAAATTTATCTAGTCTGTTTATTCAGTAATGGACCAGAATTTAGTTCATGAAATAGATTTAAAAATATTTATTTTGTGAAGCTTGCTTATAAATACCTTATGACAGGTATGTAGAAATATTTATTAATTCATTCTTTTATAGTGCTAGCATTTTGGAAAAAACATTGATAATGTCAGTGATAGTGTTTCAATTCAGTGCTTCTAGACACAAAAAATCTGCCACCTACTACTGCATACATCAGAAAAAAACTCTAAGGAAACACGGTATCAAAAACACTGTCGACTACATTAAATCACAGAATGCCTAGAGATCCAGAAGTACACCAATATCCACTGATCCAAAGATTTCACAGTTTCTTGTTTCATGAATCAGTGGAAAGGATATGAATGAACAAGCAAGAGAAGAACAAATAGAAATGAATCAGGACAAGCTCTGGAACTCTAACAGGCAGCTGGGCTCTAGCCAGGAGTTTGCACTTGCCTTTTTTCCCTCCCTAAGGAACAGCTCCAGCATACTGAACTGCTTCTTCAACTAACAAAAAAAGAAGCAATTTTTACATCCCCAGCTTGAAAATTTAAACTAACCCCAAGTCCATAAGGCAAATTCCTTAAAATCTAATCCCTACTCCAGGCTGAGTTCCAAAATCTTTTTTTAAAAAATGTTGTAAAATACAATATATTATACAGAAAGCATTCACTGTGAGGTTTCCTTTAATAAAATCGTCTGTAGATGGGATACACAGACACTGAGTGGTACAGACCTCTGGAGTAAATATTTCTTCTTCCAACTCTGAATATTCTTCCTTTGCAGTTCTCTCATCCTAACAATTAACATGGATCTGGTCTAGCCTGCAGAAGTTATCTTTAGAGGCACTAATCACCCACTGCTTTTCACTGATTGTAGTGAGAATTGTCTTTATTCATCTGCTGAAAAGCAAGCTTTTAATGGTTTGGCATAATACAACTTTATTTCATAGACTATTTTTTGTGACTTGTAATTTTGTAATTTGAATTTCATTTCTCCTTCCTCAATTATCTGACTTTTACTCTGAATTTTACTTTACACTCAACTGAAAAATCAGAAATCAGTAAATGATACCAAGGCAAATAACATTTTTTTTTCAAGATACCTTTTCTTCTGGTCTTTGAATATTTTCTAGTGGTTGGCCCATTTTATTTGAACTGCTCCCACTGACCTGCAAATATTACATTTTAAGAGAAGCAGAACAACTGTGCAATCAAATGGAATAAAAATAAAAGTAATCGATCTAAGCACTCATATAAACATGAAAAACAAGGTGAAAAAATTAAATAACTTTGAAAATTGTCATGAATAATACGAGGAAATCTTTGCGCATTTTTTCCTTAAGAAACATAGTGGGCATTTTTCATGTTCCTTTGAACAAATCTTAGATATGTTATTTTAGGTAATGAACTACAAAACATAGAATCATAGCTGCATTTACCCAAAGAAATAACAAAAAAGTACAGAAACGCATTTATACAGTAGTTTTTGTATGTCAGACTAAACTGTTTTGCAAATCATGTTTTATACATGGAACTTAAAAATCAAGTATATTTAATGATAATTTTTTCTACTGTTGAACTTAAAAATCAAAGCCAGGTTTCGCCACAAGGGTTCATTTGTCTTCCTCCCCCCCCAATTTCTTCTCATTTTGAAAACTACTTTTCAAACATATGCATGTGTGAATTAAAACCTTATTCTGGCAAAGGGTTCAACTGAAGCGTATGAGCTGTACACTAAGGTCCTGATCACATACGTGAATACCTACAAGACTGAGGCCTCAACAAAACATTGTTCTCTCATATCTTGAAATAGATATTCCTTTCCCCTTGTTTCTATGAACAGTTTTGTTAAAGTCTCATCAGTCACATTTTTCTCCTGCTGCCATTTCCTGCTCAAAAGAGTTGTAAAGAATAACAAAGGCTGACAATGGAATAAATGACAAAGTAAAAAATGGTGTGGAAACAAAATAGCAAAACTCTTTCTTGTTCCCATTCTCTCTATCAGCAAAAATCTGAAGATATTGTAAATTCATTAAGATGCCTCCCTGAGACCAACCAAAAGGTTTTGAAGGGTAGGAGTGGGAAAATAATAAATAAAATAGTCTTTCTTCTACAAAAACTACATCAGAGTGAGAAAGCTCATGGGCATAACCCATAAAAAAAATATTCATTTTTCATTGTTGTTCCATTACACCATGTCAAACTAGAAGGAAAGACTTGCATTAACTGTGGTAATAGCAATGATGTGCCTACCTCCATGGCAAGAAGAAACTGGAATTGCGACAGCTGACTTTCTCCACTCCTGCTTTTCTAACTTTAGGAAGAGTAACCAGCAATACAGATGGATTTAATTAGCAAGTCCAGACAACTGGATTAACAGGCAATACACTAACTGCACT